>NW_006921837.1:1117681-1122813 GCF_000298275.1 Orycteropus afer afer
TCTTTCCTTTCCATATAAAGTTAGTGATCATTTTTTCCATATCCCTAAAGAATGTTGATGGGATCTGGATTGGGATTGCATTGAATGTATAGATTGCTTTAGGACTCCTCTCCTTTTAAGCTTCCCATACTTTCATTCCTCACTCCCACTTAATGGTTGGGCCTTCCCATTAACAGGGCATCACTCCTCCTTCCCTCTATTAAAAGTGAGGTATTACGGCCAAGGATTCAGGAAGACTGACTCCTGACCTGTCAATTCCACTTCCTCCCCACTGAGTTCCCAAAGGAGACCCTTGCCTAGTGGGAAATAGAATTTACCAACTATATCTCTCTATCATTATCCCCTAATTCAGGCCCTGTGTTGAAGCTGGGTTTGATTACATGGCTTAGTTCTAGTTTGACCATAATTTGTCTTCCAAACAGGGATACTTTTTAGAATCAAAATGAATGAATGCAAGAGATTGCCATTAGTAATCATACCAAGAAAACAGGAAGATCAGGATATATGGCCTTCTACTTAGATCAGAGACCAAAGTAAGACTTCTGCTGTCTTCTGGGAGGCTGACACCAAAGCCTGATTACTAACTTAAAGGTTGGTGGTTCAAACCCATCCAATGGCATCGTGGCAATCTGTTTTCATAAAGATTTTACCCAAGAAAACTCCTATAGAACATGGGGTTGGCATAGTCAGAACTGACTTAACAAGAACAGATTTTTTTTTTTTTTTTTTAAATTACCCTCTGGCCTGTTCCACAGTAGAACAAAGTCACAAAGAGAGAGGACAATGAGGATCCCAGATTAACATGATTTATCTTGTCCACTAATAAGGTTGACTAGGTAATGTCTGTGACTCCAATCTATCAGTTAGCATTGTCTTCTCCTTTGCTGAGCAAACATAGGAAGGGAAGGAACTGTCTCATATTGAAGGAGACTAGAGACATGAGAATATTGACTGTACCGTGGACTGCTAGAAGAACAAAGAAATTTGTCTTGGAGGAAGTGCATCCAGAATGCTCCTTAGAAGTGAGAATAGTCAGATTTTGTCTCATGTACTTTGGTCATAGTGTCAGAAGGAATTGGTCCTTGCAGAAGGATATCATGCTTGGTAAAGTAAAGGGTCAGTGAAAAAGGGAAAACCCTCAATGAGATAGATTGACATAGTGGCTGCAGAAATGAACTCAAGCATAGCAATGATTGTGAGCATGGCACAGTACCAGGCAGTGTTTCGTTCTGCTGTACTTAGGGTCACCATGAGTGGTACTGACTTGATGGCACCCATTAACAACAACAAGGAGACATGACAACTAAATGTAATGAAAGATCCTAGATTGGATCTTGGAATGGAAAAAGGGCATTAGTGGAAAAAATAATGAACTCTGAATAAAGTCTTCAGTTTATAGTGTTATACCAATGTAAATATCTTATTTTGGTGATTGTTCTGTAGATATCCAGGGTAAAATTTCTCATCAAGAAGCAGAGACAGGAGTTTCCTCCCCTTATAGTCCTGTGCAGTGAGAGTTCCAATGTTGGCTTTCCCTCATTATCACCTTCTACTTATCTCTTGTTTGTCACCAGAGTTCACTTCCTTCTTGCAGTTAGTCTGTTGACTCCATCTCCTTTGCATGCTCTCAAGATGTTATCGTCCATTTGTCTCATCATCTTTGCACAGAGAATAGTATCTGACCTACTCCCCAAGTAGCCCTTTCAGTGTCCTAGTTACTTACCTGTAGGCCTTTTGCATTTGCATATTCTGTTATTGCCAGAAGGTGAAGCCAGAACTCAGAACAAGATACTGATTCTGGTTTAGAGTGTAATGTTAATTTCATCAACATCCACATGAGACAGAAACATGTTTGAGTCTGGGACAGCCTGTGAAATGAAAAGTAATTTAGGCAGGACATGGGAAAATACTTCAGAAAAGAGCATAAACAGAGAGGAGAGAGATCTCATGCCAGGAACAACTAGGGATTAAAAAAACAATTACAAAAGCCAAGAGTAAGGGAGGTCAGAAATGTAACGAATTTGGACAGTTTCAGTTATAACTTCAATTTAATCGAAAAGCACGAAGTTTCCAATGAAAGGAAAACCTATAAATGTGGTGAATGTGGCAGAGTCCTCTTTGAACTCAGCTTTTATCATCATCAGAGAATTAGCTGCTGTCAAGTTGGCTTCTGACTCATGGTAACCCTGTGCACAATGGGAGGGATGATTACCATCCATAGGATTTTTGTTGGCTCATTTCCTGATGTAGATCGCCAGGATATATTTCTAGTCTGTCTTGGTCTGGAAGCTCTGCTGAAACCTCCTCAGCATCACAGCAACATGAAAACCACCACTGACAGATGGGTGGTCGCTATGTTTGAGGCACTTTGTCTGGGAATCAAACCCAGATCTCCCAAATGGAAGGCAAGAATTCTACCACTGAACAACCATTGCCTCCCTTGAAATTAAGGGGTGTTGATACAGAGATTGGGCTTTCCATGGGGACATGCACAAAGATGGGGACCAGGGGTGGGGACCAGGACTGCTAGGGGTACAAGCAGTCTTATGAGGCAGCAGCATTTTAAGCAAAGCCAGCAGCACTGTTACGAAGTGAATGTCAGCAGTGTGCATACTTGCTAATGGCTGACAATGTTGAAATGACTCTGCTGTGAACACTTCAGGAGTGTTGACTACTGGGTTTATGGGGGTGGTGCTGGGTAATGAAGCAAGCAGCCTCATTTATCAAACGGTAGCTGGTATCGTGCTTATTTCTTGCTACTCCCATCCCAGAAAAATGCTGCCAAAGTTTATTTAACTAAAAGAGGCTGATCAGGCTTGGGGCAAAAGTGCTTGAGAATGAGCTGTTTGTTGCTCTTCAAGGGGGCTTGTTGTGGGTCAGGGAGAGAGTCATCAGAGGATCCAGAAGGTGTCTGTGCATTGACAGATGGCTCCACTTCAGTCATCAAGCCCTGTTTCCTTCCCTGGGGCAGCCCTCCATACTCCTGCCTGCTCTTTTTTCTTCCCCCACATGAACTAAAGTTTATTCAAGAGAGAGGAGAGGGTAGGGGGCTCGTGAGGGAGACACGGAGAGGGGCTTCTGCCTATGTTAGCCTCCAGTCTATCTTGCTCTTTTTTTATTTTTTATTTTATGACCTAGTCTTGGAAGTGATACTGCCTTGGAAACCCAAGAAGGGGTCTCTATGAATTGGGTCCGACTTAATGGCACATAACAACAACAAGTCTTGGAAGTGATAGGTCATCACTTCTGCCTTATTCTGTTTTTTAGAAGCAAGTCACTTAAGTACAGGTATACTTATGTACTTAAGTGCAGGGAAATTAAGCTCTATCTCTTCAAGGGAATAATATCAAAGATGTGTGAACATATTTGAAAAACACCACACTTTGTCATTCTTCCATATAGTGCTAGCCCCACTGTTTCATCCAGAGCACAATTCCACCCGAATCTACAGCCCTTCTCTTGATGATCTGGATGTCAGCTTTAAGCACCCACTTACTTACTCCTCATGTCAGGAATAACACTCATATTTTGCCACCCACGAAATAAGCATCTTGGCCATGGCCAAGACAGGAGGCCTTTGAGATTGTAACACTTTTTCCAGACCCCAATCAAACTTCAGATGTATTACCCCAGACGTCATAACTGACATACATGCCTCACCTGATAGCAGATAGCATTGACCCACTTCACAGGAATCCACTGTCCACATTAGTCATGCTTTTACATGTTCATGAAGGAGGTGCCTGGAGCATATGACTACCTATCCACTTTCTGACTACTCTCTCCAGTTTGTCTCCTGATTTTGGAAGGAACAGTCGAGGGATTCTGACTCTGTATTTACCCATTGTCTGCTCACTTTCCACTGATTGACGATCACACATGAATTGTTGACTGTACATTCAGGAACATCTTCTCAGTAACAACTCCTCTGGTCTTCCTATCATATTGCCTACAAGTCTGCATCCAACTTGCTACACTCCAACACCCCCAACAAAACCATTATGACTTCCACATCTCCTTGCTTCTCTATACACTTAGCTTCATCAACACCTGGACTATACTTTCTACTGGCACTGAAAGTATAGTGATCAGAACCAGGCCGTGGGGGAGACCATGAACATGGGACACATTCATTTATTTTCCTAGCACTCTCCCACCTCCCATCCATGTAGAGCACAATGAGCTGGGTTTGTTTAGAATGGCAGAGTTCCTTAACCCCAAGGCCTTGTGATACCAGCTGCCCCTACCTTGTGAATCCATCTTATCTTTTGTTATTCCACACCCAAGCCAACCTACCATGATCCTCCCTTCTGTGACTAGGAATGAGGTCATGGTCCAATTTGGAGAGGAGGCCTGAAGAAGCTGTCATCACACCTGGTCTCATTCCACCTGTGAAGAGGGGCTGCAGGGAGGAAGGGATGTTTGGCTCCCTCAGTAACTCCATCCCAGTCTATAGAAGAAACTGAAAGTGCTCCTTAGGTCTCTTTTCCCCTTAGGCTGATATTTAAGTACTTACTGACAACCAGTATTCCTCTGAATGGATTCCTGACCTTAGGGCCAGAGCAAGTATTGAAGGGCCGGGCAGGCATTGATCCTTTAGTGGCTGGATCTTGTGAATGATTCAGGAGGCCTGGGGTAAGGGCTGGGTTAGTAGGGGAGTGCACCAGAGTCTGGTTGTAGCCCAGAAACCAGCCTGCTCTGACTTGCTGGTGTAAGTTTTGATTCTCACCCTTGCCTGTTCTTGTTCTTTGAACAGATTTTTAGCCTTGGTAATTTGGACCATCTTCTTTCCCTGGGTAGTGTTCATTCCAGGAGAGGGACTTTAGTGCCCCATGGAGCTTTGCCCTTCAGCCTGTCTAGCCCTTCTCACTACCTTACCCCCAACCTTTCCCTGCTTCTGGGATCCCAGCTCCAAACCAAATCATCCTCTAAAAGTAGGTACAGCAAGAGAGGTTTTATGGAGTGCTGTAGTGGAAAGAACAAAAGATTTCTCTTATTGACCCTATCTATTTCCTTGGGTAACCTATAAAAACCCATGACAGGACATCAAGCTCAATTGGCATAACATACTATACAAAACATTGTTCCACCTACTACTTTGGCGAGTAGCGACTGGGACCTTAAAAGCTAGG
>NW_006921837.1:1123455-1128835 GCF_000298275.1 Orycteropus afer afer
AAAAAAAAAAAAGAAAAGAAAAACCCATGACAGGTAGCATTCTAGGAGTTACAGGAAGTATGAGGTGTACTGGAAAACTTTATCATTGTTGTTATGTGTCATTGAGTCAGACCCGACTCATAGCGACCCCTCTTTAGGTTTCCGAGACAGTATCACTACAGAAGTAGATTGCCCCATCTTCCTTCCGAGAAGTGGCTGGTGGGTTTGAACCGCCAGCCTTCTGGTTAGCAGTTAAGTGCCTTACGCACTATGCTACCAGAGCTCCTACTGGAAAACTTACTGGTATTATAATCAGTCACAATCAGTCACTCGTAATTAGATAGCTGGACAATGAATAAGGAAGACTGAAGAAGAGTTGATGCTATTGAGTTGTGGTGTTGGAGAAGAATGCTAAGAGTGCCATGGTCTGCTAAAAGGACTAACAAATCTGTCCTGGAAGAAGTGCAGCTGGAATGCCCCTTGGAAGTGAAAATGGCCAGACTTCATCTCACTTACTTTGTCAGGAGGAACCATTCCCTGGAGAAGGATATCATGCTTGGTAAAGTGGACGGTCAGGAAAGAAGGGGAAGGCCCTCAACGAGATGGATTGACGCAGTGGCTGCAACCATGGGCTCAGATATAGCAGGGATGGTGAGGCTGGCACAGGACCAGGCAATGTTTCATTCTGCTGTGCAGAGAGGGTCGCTATGAGTCAGAGACAACTCGATGGCACCTAACAACAACAACATTATATTTTCAACCTGGAGTTTGTAACCATTTGGAATTAACTTATTTAGCTGGTTATTATCTGTTTTTCCCACTAGGCTGCTGGCTTCATGCAGGTACTTGGGGGTCTTGGTGACTGACATACCCCATGTCTAGGACAACATCTGACACATAGTGTATATTTCAGTAAATTCTTTGTGAATGAAGGAATGAATGAATGTTGGCACCCCCTACTTCTTTGGACAGAGGATATGGAAACCAGGAGGAGCACATTTGCTTCTGACGGGGGTGATAGGTCAGTTCTGTTGATGGCCAGTGAAAAATACCAGGTCTAAACAGTATATTTTATTAATTTATTTTCAGTACAGTAAAATACATAAATATTCTAAATACATCTACTCTTCTTTGGAAGCGTCTAGAAGAAAATGCACAAAAATGTTAACCATTAGGGAGAGAAAAATAAAATCAGCCAGAACACTATAAACATTACCAGGAAGGCTCCAGCGGACCAATGTATCTTGGGGGAACAGAACCACATGGTGTATAAATTTCAACAGGAGAGGCTCAGCTGGATTTCAGCTAGTTTTAGGTATAGTTGGTCAAGGATACTTCTAGGAAGAGAGGGTAATTGTTATCTTGAATTAGCAGTCATTGTTTGGGCAATTGAATTTTATCAACAGGGTCCAGAGGAACAGTTGGGGGCTAAAGTCACAGGAAGAGGGAGGAGGGGAGAAGGGGTGGGGGTGGAGAAGAACAGCTATAGGGGACAAGGACCTAATGAGGCTACAGGGAACATTCTCAGTCTTTCAGGTTCTCTCACATATTATAATGTAAATAGTGGGATTATGCAAGGAGCTCTGGTGGTATAGTACCTAAGGCATTTGACTGCTAACCAGAAGACTGGTGGTTCAAACCCACTGACCACTTCTCTGAAGGAAGACTGGGCAATGTACTTCCGTAGAGATGCCACCTTGGACACCCAAGAAGAGGTCGCTATGAGTTGGGTTTGACTCGATGGCAGTGAGTTTGGTTTTGGTTTTAGTGGGATTATTATCTTCTTTTGATAATACCCAGAGCCCTGGTGGCCTAGTGGTTAAGGCATTCAGCTGCTAACCAAAAGCTCGGCATTTCAAATCTATCAGCCCCTCCGTGGGAGAAAAATGTAGCAGTCTTCTTCTGTGAGGATCTATAGCCTTAGAAACCCTATGGGGCAATTCTACTCGGCCCTATAGGGTCACCATGAGTCAGAATTCACTGGATGGCAGTGGGTAGCAGGAATCATATAGAAGCTGACTGCCACATATTTATCCTACAGAGCGCAGCTGGTGCATTCAAACCTCAGATTGAAGTTTGGCTTAGCACTGCACCACCAAGGCTCTTATCTGTAAAGATTATAGCCTAGGAAACTTGATAGGGCAGTTCTACTCCATCACATAGGGTCACTATGAGTAAAAATGGACTGTATGGCACCCAACAACAACATATTAAATGGTGCCACCAGGCTGCTGCTGGGGGCAGGGAAAATAGCTTGGTTGGCTCTGTCTAGTTCAAATTCCATTGATTGGAGGGAGGCACAGAAAAGAACAAGTGGCCTTATCAATAGTTTCCTCCGGCCAGCTGGGTCAGCTAGACCTTGCTGTTTCCTATTTTGACCCCTACCTTTGGGTGGGTAGGAGCTGTGGTGGTGTAATGGTTAAGGTATTTGGCTGCTAACTAGAAGGTTGGTAGTTCAAACCCACCAGCTGCTCTGCAGGAAAAAGATGAGGCAGTCTGCTTCCTTAAATTTACAGCCTTGAAAACGGAATGGGGGTCTATATGAATCAAGATCCACTCGATGGCAGTGAGTTTGGTTTTGGTTTTTGGATGGGTAAATGTGCTCTGGTGGTGGTGGTAAGCAATTAAGGCATTAGGCTGCTAACCAAAGGGTAGGCAGTTCCAACACACCAGCTGCTTTGCATAAGGATGAGGCAGTCTGCCTCCGTAAAGATTTACAGCCTTGAAAACCGTATGGGGGCAGTTCCATTCCGTCCTAAAGGGGTCGCCATAAGTCGGAATCGACTGGATGGCAGTGGGTTTGGTTTACTCGGATAGGTAGGGAGGCCTCTGGAGGAGAAAGGGGAAAGAGATGGGAAAGCCTGGAGGCCAGTCCTGCCCACACTTTAGGAGGAATGTGGGAGAACAGGCCAAAAAGAATGAGCTCTGGGGCCCGACTGGCCGTCTCAGTGGAGGGTGGGTGTCCAGTAGGTCACTGGGTATCGGGAAATAGAGGCGTCTCTGGGGCCCTCCGGGCCAAGCCCACCGTCCCTGGCCGCTGCACTCCAGTGGGAAAGAACCAAAGACATGGGCCCTCCCAGCTTCCTAGAGAGGCAGCGGAGGGCCCGCGGCGGCGACGCGCGTGCGCGACACCGGACAGCGAGGAGGTGGCGTGGGGCGACTATGGCCGCAGCCAGAGAACAGGCGGCGGCGGAGTTGGTGAGAGGCCTGGTGGGGCGCGGCGGGCGTCGGATGTTGCTGTGTGGGCACCAGGTTTCGGGAGGGCAATGGGGCGATTGGCTTTACCCGGGGAGCGGCAGGGGTGGCTCAGGTCGAGGCTTCGCCCCGGCCAGGGTAATCGGGCCGGGGATCCGGCCCCCACCCTGGACCCTCCTTGCTGGGTGAAAGCGTATCATGAACCTCTTGGTCTCCCAGTGGGCCCGGTGTAGGAATTTGGTGTAGTGGTTTCTCGTGCTTTATCTTTTTACCTGATTATGCAAGTAATGTGTATTCATTACAGACAATGAGATAACACTAAATGTAAAGAAAGTAAAAGTAATGACAAAAAGGAGGGTGAGAATGGTTGCAGAACTTGAATGTAATGTCACTGAACTGTGCGTGTAGAAATTGTTGAGTTGGTGTATGTTTTGTTGTATAATTTCAACAACAAAATAAAATAAATTATTTAAAAAAACCCAAAAAACTAAAAACAAAAAAAAGCAACCAACCAACCCTTTGGTGTATCTTTTAATTCTGAGACTTTCACTTTCATATATTTTTTTCTTTGTATGTTATTATTCAAACTCATACACGTGTATGTGCACATTTTTATGATGAAATGAGATCATTCTATTGCTTCTTAGAAATTAAAATGTAAATTGTAATGCATTTATTCATATTTTGGTTAAAATTGGTGCTAACATTATAACACTGCTAGAACATTTTTTTTTATGTGTATAATTAAAAGAAAACATTTTATTTGCAGTTTATTTCCCATAGTACACATTTCTTGGGAATCCATTACAATGCTGTATAAGTGACACTTGTGCAGAAAAATAGCAAAGTCTTGTTAGGGTGATTGTCTTCAAAATAAGAGAGCTAGTCGATAAAAATTCAGTGTTTAAACGTAAGATACAGCTCTAATCTAAGATATAATTGTACTCAGACTTGCATGCTCCTAAGAAATCAGAGAATGATCTCCTAATTTAAAAGTAGGGCCCCAGAAAAAAAATAATTCTATTTCAAACTGTTGGCAGTTGAAAACTGAAAACACATTCATATTTGTTCTGTTATTTTGCAAAGAAGCATCAGTGAATGGTTGTAGCAGTAATTTGATTACGCAATTGGAATAACTTCCATTATTTCTTTTATACTCTGGTAGTGTAGTGCCTAAGGCATTTGACTGCTAACCAGAAGGGTGGTGGTTCAAACCCACTAGCCACTCCTCCGAAGGCAGGTTGGACAATCTACTTCTGTAGTAATGCTGCCTTGGAAACCCAAGGAGGGGTCGGTATAAGTCGGGTCTGACTCCACTGCAGTGACTTTGGGTTTTTTTGGTTATATCTGTTTGCACATTCAGTGACTGAAAAATAAGACTGGTTATATGCTAAGATAGCTGGAGAATACAATGCTGAAGAAAGGCAGATAAAATTTTGGTTAAAAAAAACCCTTCTTACTATAAGCCAAAAATACAAAACTGTTCTAAAGATAAACCCCAATATGTACTTTAAAATGAAACTGACAAAAGTGTGAGAAATACTGTTCCACCATTAGACTTTCTGTAGCTCCTGACATCCAGGAAGTGTTAGTGCATGTGAACTAAGCGATGTCAGAGACTTGTTTGAGAGTGAAAATATATATAGTAAAACACAATGTTATGGTTCTCTTTGTTGTTATTATGTGCCTTCGAGTCAGATCTGACTCATGGCTACCCCTCTTTTGGTTTCCAAGGTGGTATCACTACGGAAGTAGATTGCCCAACTTTCCTTCCGAGGAGTGGCTGGTGGGTTTGAACCGCCAGCCTTCTGGTTAGCAGTCAGATGCCTTAGGCACTATGCTGTTGTATCCTCCAGACTAGTTTCATTGTCCTCCAAATACCCTGTGCTCCACTTAATTTATCCCTTCTTCCCTCTCCTTGATCCCCTGGCAACCTCTGAGCTGTTCACTGTTTGTAGTTTGCCTGTTCCAAGATGTTGTATAGTTATATAGTAAGTAGGTTTTTTTTTTTTTTAATTTATTTATTTTAATTTATTGTGATTTGGGTGAAGATTTACAGAGCAAATTCACTTTCCATACAGCAGTTTGCATATACTTTGTCTCATGTCATTGACCACGGTTTACTACAGTGCAACAGCTCCCCTCCCACTTCTTCCCCATAGTTACCTCTTCCCAGTGACCATCCCTCCATACTCTCCTGTGCCCT
>NW_006921837.1:1132808-1143615 GCF_000298275.1 Orycteropus afer afer
GATTATCTTCTGTGTCTGTGTTAATTGGTTTCCCTTTTCTTTGTTGAAGAGCATCTGTGCAGTCCTTCTGCCTAGTCCGCCATCTTGCCGGAACTCCTGTAAGTAGGTTTTTTGGACTGCTTCTCTCACTTAGCAGTGTGCATGTAAGTAAGTTCCTCCAGGTCTTTTTGTGGTTTGATTACGCATTTATTTTTATCATGGAGTACACCGTTGTATGGATGTATAAGGAGCCCTCATGACACCTTGGCTGAAGTGCTGAGCTGCAAATGGAAAGATCCGTGGTTTGAACCCACCAACCACTTCACAGGAGAAGGATTTGGCAGTCTACTTCCATAAAAATTATAGCCCTGCAAACCCTGGGACAGTCTACTCTGTCCTGTAGGGTTCTATGAGTCAGAATTGACTCCATGACAATGAGTTTGGCTTTGTTTTTGTGTGAATGTACCAGTTTGTTTATCAGTTTATCTCTTGAAAGACATATTGGTTGCTTCCACCTTTTGACAATTAAGAATAAAGCTGCTGGTAAACATTTGTGTGCAGGTTTTTATGTGTGTCGTGGATTGAATTGTGTCCTCCAAAAATATATGTCAGCTTGGCTGGGGCATGATTCTCAGTGGTTTGGCACTTATGTAATAATATAATCATCCCCTGTGATGTGATCATTTGTAAGAGGAGTAAGGTGGGATACAACATCCTTACTCAGGTCACAACCCTGAGCCTATGTAAGGGAAATTTCCTTAGGGCGTAGCCTGCATCACATTTTATCTTACAAGAGATAAAGGAGACAGAATTAAGCAGAGAAAGAGGGTACCACCAAGAAAGAAGAGCCAGTAGCAGAATGTGTCCTTTGGACCCAGTGTCCCTGCACTGAGAATCTCCTAGACCCAAAGGAAGATTGGTGCCAAGACACATAGAGAGCTCCAAGGGATGCCAAGCCCACAGATGTTAGAAGGAGAAAAGGACCTTCCCCAGAACTGACAGAGAGAGAAAGCCTTACTTTAGAGTCGGTAGCCTGAATTTGGACTTCTACCCTCCCAAACTGTGAGAGAATACATTTCTGTTTATTAAAGGCATCCATTGTGGTATTTTTGTTATAGCATCATTAGATTAAGACAGTGTGGATATATGTTTTTATCTCATTTGAATAAATACTTAAGATTGCGATTGCTGGATCAGAAGGTAAGTCTACGTTTAGCCTTGTAAGAGACTGCCAGACTGTCTTCCAAAATGGCTGTGCCATTTTGCATTCCCTACAGCAGTGAGTGAAATTTCCTGTTGTTCCCCATCCTTGTCAGTGTTTTGGATTTCAGTTATTCTGATAGATGTATAGGGAGCTCTGTGGTGTTGCTGTGGTTAAGCACTCGGCTGCTAACCAAAAGGTTGGTGATTCAGACTTACCAGCTGCTCCATGGGAGAAATGTGTGTCAGTCTGCTCCCCTAAAGACTACAGCCTTGGAAACTCTAGTTCCACTCTGTTGACTCCACAGCAATAGGTTTTTTTTTAGGTTTTAATAGATGTGTATCTTGTTGTTTTAGTTTGCGGTTTTCTATTGAAATATGATGTTGAGCAATTTTCATATGCACATTTGCCATCTGCTCACCTTTGGTGAGATTTCTTTTCAGATCTTTTGCCCATTTTGTAATTGGGTTTTCTTATTGTTGAATTTTAAGATTTCTTTGCATAGCTTGGATACAAGTCCTTTATCAGCTATGTGTTTTGTAAACATTTTCTCTACCTTTATTTTGTCTTTACATTCTTTAAAACTGTGTCTTTCACAGAGCAGATGTTTTTAATTTAATGAAGTCCAACTAATAAATTTTTTTATGGATAATGCTTTTGGTATATCTGAAAAGTCGTTGCCAAACCCAAGGTCACCTAGATTTTCTCCTATATCATCTTCTAAAAGTTCTAAGTTTTGTGTTTTACACTTGGATCTGTTATTCATTTTTAGTTATCTTTAATGAAATGTGTAAAATAAGATATGCCTAGATTTATTTTTTTGTGTGTGGATGCCTAATTATTCCAGTACCATTTCTTGAGAAGACTATCCTTTCCCCATTGAATTGCCTTTGGTCCTTTGTCAAAGATAAAGTGACTATATTCATGTGGGTCTATTTCTGGGTTCTCTATGCTATTCCTCTGATCTGTTTGTCTGTTCCTTAGCCAATGCCACATGGTCTTGATTCACTGTAGCTTTATACTAAGTTTTGAAGTCAAGTATAGTCGGTCTTCCAACTCTGTTCTTCTTCAGTGTTGTGTTGGCTATTCTGGGTCTTTTCTGCGTGGTACTATTTCTTTTGTTGCTTAAATTTTTCTGGCTTTGGCCATAGGAAGCTCTTTTAGGTTGACTCCTGCATCCCTGTAATATTTTCCTTTTGAGTCTCTTCCTTATTTTTCTGATACCACAAAATTCTCCAGTCTCCTGTAATATTTAACCTACCCTAGTCCTGTAATCAATCACTTCTCTAAGGAGACATGATTTCTTTTATTGGATAATGGTATTTAGAAACATGATCCTGGGCACTAAGTGTGAGCTTATTTTTTAAAATGGTTAAACAGTATAAATATTATTTAAGATTTAAATATGCATTGGAAACAATCTTTCTTCAGTAGTAATTATCTTAGAAACTTGTTTGCTGATTATCAATTTATAAAATATCTCTGATGTACACTCACTCAAGTGTACATTGGTAGAAAAACACAAGAATAAGAGGTAGCTTAATGGGAGTGTCCATGTAACCTGCCTGCTCCAGACAGGCTTGCTGCTTTACTCCTCTTTGGATTCACACTTCAAAACCAAAATTGAAAAAATGGTTGATTTCACCCAGCTAACCAAGAATGAAGTATTCATGGCCTTTGCCTCCTGTACAACAGTTATTCTTTCTAACATGATGCTTATGAGTACTGTACCTGGATTCTATAGATTGACAAGAAAGGTTTTTACCAACCAAGAAGACTTGGCATGATTTGGCAAAGGAGAAAATGCCAAGAAGTATCTTCAGACAGAGGGTAGAAAGGAACATGTATGAAGAGCCCACCTGAATGACTGAAAATATTGTGGCATGTCTTGACATTGACCTTCTGTATTCCTTGCATGATTCAGATCTCTCTATAGCCCTCCTGCACTTCAGAATCTTTGTTGGAGGGTGATCTACCACACAGTTGCATATTTGACACCCCTTCCCCTACCAAATTGACCTTTGGCTCTTTTGGTTGGATATGGAATTAACATTTTCAGGGCTTATAAGCTGCTGAGAAATAGCTTGTACCTAAAAGGAGGATCATAGAACTCAACATCCAATTGGTTTTTGTTAAGAATTCTATATTTCCGATTTATAATGAATACTTTCTTAGGCTTTAGGAGGGGGTGGGATTTAAGAATTGGGCAATACCCATTTGGAACATCAGTATCAATAATGTCTTTCATTCTTGTTTTATATTTGCATTGGAAACTTAGCATAATGATTCTTAAATCTTTTGCCTTATTTTTAAAGTACTTTGTTATATATTTTGATTATGTTATTTGTACTTTCACTCAACTTTTTATGTTTTTTATCTATAAAAAGTGATTGTATATGTGCTAAACTTTTATTTCTATATTGTTAGAATGAGCATATGAAATAAAGAATTTTAATTATGTATAGATAGATAGTTAGATAGATAGCTTAATGGAGATTTTAAAAGGAAAACAAATAAATATAAAACACAAGATTGCCCTTGAGGTAAAGAGGCAATATAACAAAACAGATCTCACTGAAAAATGCCAAAATACTTGTTTGGAAATTTCCCTGTTCTTTTCTATGTCATTCTCCTTGTGGGGATGAAACTGGTTTGAAGCTTTAGGGAAGAGGCCTAAGAGTAAACTCTAGCCCAGGTTCCTTCTCAGGCTTGGATATTCACAGTTGTAGTGTAATCTCAACAAGTTGATAAATGAAAGGTTTCTTTTGTTCTCCTCAAAAACTAATCGGGGCCTTGGGGTAAACCCTGCAGCATTAGGATACCTCACTGAGCTTGCCTGACCTCTATCTCTTCAAAATGCTTGGGCTTTTTATTCAAGCGTTTGAAAGGCCCATGAAGTCTTTAGCATTATCCATGCTCATGATTGTCCATTGTCACACCCCCACAGTCCAGCAGCAGGAGGGGTTCTGAGGGGCACAGATCATATTTCAAAAAAAAGAAACAGTAAAAGCCAGGGTGATCAGACAAGGCTTTATTAGGGAACTTACATGTAGAGATTAGTGCCAGAAATCTTGTGGATGATGAAGTGCAAAAAGATAGAGATTCTTCGCAAAATGGCAAGGATTGGATGTTTATATGCTGTATCCTCTAATCCACCACTCGTCTGTCAGTTTGTCATACTGTGGTGGCTTGCATGTTGCTGTGATGCTGGAAGCTCTTCCATCAGTATTTCAAATGTCAACAGGGTCACCCATGATGGACAGCTTTCAGCAGAGCTTCTAGACTAAGATTGGGAAGAAGGACCTGGCGATTCACTTCTAAAAAAATTAACCAGTGAAAACCTTATGAATAGTGGAATATTATCTGATATAATGCCATAAGGCGAGTCCCTCAGGTTCAGAGGCACTCAAAATACGACTGGGGAAGAGCTGCCTTCACAAAGTAGAGTCACCTTAATGACACAGATTTGGTAAAGCTTTCAGAACCTTCATTTGTTGAAGTGGCACAACTCAATCAGAAGAAACAGCTGCAAACACTTATTAGTAATTGGAATATGGAATGTACAAAGTATCTGAGAAAATTGGAAATTGTCCAAAATGAAATGGAATGCTTAAAAATTGATAACCTAAGTATTAGTGAGCTGAAATGGACTGGTATTGGCCATTTTGGATCAGACAGTCATATGGTCTACTATGTCAGAAATGACAAAGAAGAGTGGTGTCACAGTCATTGTCAAAAAGAATATTTCATGATCCGTCCTGAAGTACAGTGCTGTCAGTGATAGGATAATACCCATATGCCCACAAGGAAGACCAGTTAATATATGTTACTCACATTTATGCACCAACCACTAATGCCAAAGATGAAGAAGTTGAAGATTTTTACCACCTTCTGCAGTCTGAAATTGGTCGAACATACAATCAAGAAGCATTGATTGACTCCTGATTAGAATATGAAACTTGGAAACAAATAAGAAGGAGGAGTAGTTGGAAAATAAGATGTTGGTGATACAAACAATGCTGGAGATCACAGGATAGAATTTTGCAAGACCAATGATCTATTCATTGGAAATACTGTTTTTCAGAAATATAAACAGTGACTATACACGTGGACCTCACCACATAAAATACACAAGAATCAAATTGACTACATCTGTGGAAAGAGACAATGGAGAAGCTTGATTATCATCAGTCCAAACAAGGCCAGGGGTCAGCTGAAGGACGGACCATCAATGACTCATATGGAAATTCAAGTTGAAGCTGAAGAAAATTGAAACAAGTCCACAAAAACCAAAGTACAAGGTAGAGTATACCTCGCTTGATTTTAGAAACCATCTTAAGAATAGATTTGATACACTGAACACTAATGACTGAAGACCAGACAAGTTATGGGCTGACATCAAGGACATAATGCATAGAGAAAGCAAAAGGTCAATAAAAAGACAGGAAAGAAAGAGAAGACCAAAATGGATGTCAGAAGAGACTTTGAAATTTGCTCTTGAACATAAATTGAAGTCAATGGAATAAATGTTGAAGTAAATGAGCTAAACAGAAGATTTCAAAGGATGGCTTGAGAAGACTAAGTATTACAATAAAATTGCAAAGCCCTGGAGTTAGAAGAGCAAAAGGGAAAAAAATGTTGGCATTCTGCAAGCTGAAAGAACAGAATTAAAAATTCAAGACTCAAGTTGCAATATTGAAGGATTCTATGGGCAAAATACTGAATGATACAGGAAGCGTCAAAAGAAGATTGAAGGAATACTCAAGAGCCACTGTACCAAAAAGAATTGGCTGACACTCATTTTACAAGGGAGCATATGATCAAGGACCAATGGTATGGAAGGAAGAAGTCCAAGCTGCACTGAAGGCATTGGTAAAAAACCAGTCTCCAGGAATTGACAGAATACCAATTGAGATGTTTCAACAAATGGGTGCAACACTGGAAGCGCTCACTTATCTGGCAAGGAAATTTGGAAGACAGCTACCTGGCCAACCAAGAGATCCGTATCTCTTCCCATTTCAAGGAAAGGTGATCTGACAGAATGAGGAAATTATTGAACAGTATCATTAATATCACATGCAAATAAAATTTTGCTGAAGATAATTTAAAAATGGTTGCAGCAGTATAATGACAAGGAACTGCCAGAAATCCAAACCTGATTCAAAAGAGGGCATGGAACAAGGGATATCATTGCTGATGTCATATAGATCTTGGCTGAAAGCAGAGAGTACCAGAAAGATGTTTATCTGCATTTTATTGACTATGTAAAGACATTAGACAGTGTGTGGATCATACCAAATTATGGATAACATTGCAAAAAAGAGGAATTCCAGAAGACTTAATTGTGCTCATGTAGAACCTGTACGTAGACCAAGAGATAATTGTTCAAGCAGAACATGGGGATAATGTGTGGTTAAAAATCAGGAAAGGCTTGTGTCAAGATTGTATCCTTTCACCATGCTTATTCAGTCTGTATGTTGAACAAATAATCCAGGAAGCTGGATTATATGAAGAAGAATGCAACATCAAGATTGGAGGAAGACTTATTAACAACTTGTGATATGCAGAAGACACAGCCTTGCTTGCTAAAAGGAAAGAGGACAAGGAGCATTTACTGATGAAGATCAAAGACTACATACAGCCTTTAGTATGGATTACACCTCAACATAAAGAAAACAAAAATTCTTACAACTGGAGCAATATACATCGTGATAAATGCAGAAAAGATTGAGGTTGTTAAGGATTTCATTTTACTTGGATTCACAATCAATGCCCATGGACACAGCAGTCAAGAAATCAAATGACATATTGCTTTGGGCAAATCTACCATAAAAGACCTCTTTAAAGTGTTCAAAAGCAAAGATGTCATTTTGAGAACGTAATGCCTAAGGCATTTGACTGCTAACCAGAGGCTGGCACTTCAAACCCATCAGCACTCCTTGGAAGGAATACTGGCCAATCTAATTCCATAGTGATACCACCTTGGAAACCCAAGGAGGGGTTGCTATGAGTTGGAAGCAACTTGACGGCAGTGAGTTAGTTAATATGCACGCAAAAGCTGGGCAGTTGAATAAGGAAGCCAGAGGAGAATTGGTGCCTTTTAATTACGGTATTGGTGAAGAATACTGAATATACCATGAACTGCCAGAAGAACAAACAAATCTGACCTGGAAGAAGTACAGCCAGAATGCTTCTTAGGAGGGAGAGAAGGGACCATTCCCTGGAGAAAGATAACATGCTTGGTAAAGTGGAGGGTCAGCAAAAAAGAGAAGGACTGTTTTGGTTACCTAGTGCTGCTCTTAAAAGAATATACCACAAGTGGGATGGCTTTAACAAACAGGAGTTTATTCGTACGATTTGGAGGTTTTAAGTCCTAGTCCAAAGAGCCAGGCTCTAGGGGCTGGGTGAAAGCCCCTCAACCTTGGGCTTCAGCTCTGCCTCCTGCTTCTGGCCCACTGGAGCTAGAGGCTTTTCTTCACTCAGCTGCTGGCTGCTGAGGCTGACAAGCCCAAGGTCGACAAGTAACAAGGCATAGTTCCAATATTACCAAACTACATGTTGTTGTTGTGTTTTGCCATCGAGTTGGAGCTGACTCATAGCGACCCCTCCTTGGGCTTCAGAGACAGTATCACTACAGAAGTAGATTGCCCAACCTTCCTTCCGAGGAGTGGCTGGTGGGTTTGAAACGCCAGCCTTCTGGTTAGCAGTCAAGTGCCTTAGGCACTATGCTACCAGAGCTCCTACCTGGCAGGTCATTAATTCAAGTCCATAGAAAGTCCCAAGATCGGCAGAGAATGGAAGGCTGCTCTACAATGACTAGGCTACATGCAGGGTTCAAGCATGCTATAAGCAAGAGACCATTCCCAAAGTTGCTACTTATATACGGGAAGCAGACTGCATCCCTAAAACTCAGCTGCTTGTGGTAGATCCCACCATAGAGTTAATTGCCAGTCTCATCGTGGGGAATAACTACCACTAGCTGCACAGCTACTCAGCCAGGCCCGGTCCGGTTGACATGCAACCTTAACTACCACAAAGATCCTCAACAAGATAGATTGACACAGTAGCTGCAACAGTAGTCTCAAACATGGCAAAACTTGTAAGGATGGCACAGGACTAGGCAGTGTTTCCTTTTGTTGTACATAGGGTCATTATGAGTCAGAACCTACTCCACGATACCTGTCAACAACGGCAGAATCATCTAATGCTAATGTGTAGGTAGGACATTGTGCCTAAGTTCAGGGAAGTCTACACAATGATTAATGGGTTGTTTTTGTACTAGTTAATAGGCTTCAATTAAAGTTACTATGGTGTCAGATGGTTTGCATGTTTTTCCCTGGCTCAGGTGAGTGCTTGATTAGTTACTCTGGTTTTTGTCCAGAGGCCTTTATGGGCAGGATCCAGTATTGTTCAGGGCTGTCTTGCCCAAATGCAGCTATCCCATTCTTTGATTGAGGGACTGAACTCATTGACCCCTTCAGACATTTCTTTAGCATTTCAATCTTTTCTGCTACCCTTTACTCTCATTTATTTTAGTTTAGAACTCTAAGCTTTTGATGCCTGCAAACCAGCTTCACTCACAACATCTTTTTGTTATTGTTGGTTGCTGTCAAGTTGATTGCAACTCATGGCCACCCTATGTGTGCAGAGTAAAGCTGTTCTGTAGTATCTTCAAGGCTGTGACCTTTTGGAAGGATATCACTGGGCTATCTCCTAAGGTACCTCTCAAAAAACAAACAAACAAACAACTAACCCATTGATCATAGCAACCCCCACTGGGTTTCCAAGGCTGTAAATCTTTACAGAAGGAGATTGCCTCATCTTTCTTCCACGGAGTAGTTGGTAGGTTCAGACCACTGACCTTTTGGTTAGTAGCCTAATGCCTTAATCACTATGCCACCAGAGTGCCTGAGGTGCCTTTAAGGTGGATTCAAACCACCAACCTTGTTGTTAGTAATCAAGCACTTAAGTGTTTGTACCACCTAAGGATTCCAGCATTTGCTTTGGAAGAGATTAGCATAGAGGCATATTCTTGGTGCTAATTTCAACATAGGAGTCAATTTCCTGAGATAGGCTGTCACATATGGGGAGTCTGGATGGTGCAGAGTCCCCAGCAGTTACATCACCAGGAGTAATGTAACCAGAGTTTGGTAATATCCAGGGTTTGGGATTGCCAGAGCTGAGTCTAGAGGCATAGTTGTTGACGCTTTAGTGGTTTATTAAGAAGTGCCCTTACAAGACAAGACAGCAGTAATACTAATGGCAGGGTACCCTACAGCCAGGGAGTCAAGCAACTGGTTGGCTGGGAAGTTGTCTGTCCAAGGACAAGTCTCAAGTAGGTGGTCTCTGGGGCTACGTTTTGTGTCTCAGTGGAGCTTAGGAGCCTCTTTAAACTATTTTGCTTTGAGCTAATCTTCTAATGGTAAGTATTACTTTCCTCTTCTTTGAAAGTAACATCTGCTGTGTTCCTGGAAAGTCCCCTTGCTGTTACCATGGCAGTCTACTTAAGTTATCTATTCTGGAAAGTCCCTTTGCCTGTTACCAGAGCAATCTGTTCTTCTGTGAGCAGTTTGCAGTTTTGCTGGTCTACCTCTCTTGTGCATCCCAGAAACATGTAGTGTAGTGGCCCTATGAAGTGCTTATAGGCCACATAGCTGCCCCATGTTGGCAGCCACTTTGTGTCCTTAAGGATACTATGTAGATCAGTGCCATTTCCATTTCCCACTAGATGCATTTCTTCAAAATATTTCTCTTTGGACTCCTTTTCATCAACTTTATTCTCTTTAACCTCACTTCCAGGAGCATTGAATATGTCCTTCTAGTTCTTTTCATAGGAGCTCTGGTGGCGTAGTGGACAAGGCATTTGGCTGTTAAACAGAAGGTCAGTGGTTCAAACCCATCAGCCACTCTGCAGAAGGAAGATGGGACGATCTACTTCTGTAAAGATTTACAGCCTTGGAAACCCAGTGGGGGTTGCTGTGAGGCAGAATCGACTTATTGCCAGTGAGTTTGGTTTGGTTTTGGTTTAGTTCTTTCCATACTTCACTTTCCCTTCTCTTCTTCAGTATGTTCTGGAAATTTCGTTGCATAGATCTCTTTCTGTCTTTCACTTTCCTGAGCAGTTTCTGGTTCCTTTCCATACATAGTGCTGGAGCTCAGTCAAATGGCCTACTTCTCTTGCTCCCAGTGTACCTTCTCTTAGACTTCTTTTGTTGTGTACCTTCAAGCCTTTTAAAAAAAAACAAAAAAAACTTTTATTGTGACTTGGGTGAAAGTTTACAGAGCAAATTGGTTTTCCATTCAACAATTCATACACATTTTGTTTTCAAATTGATTGGCATCCCCACAATGTAACAGCACTCTTTCTACTTCCTTCCCGGGTTTACTGTTTCTATTCATACTTCTTTCCTATCCTTTCCTGCCTTCTGAGTTTTGCCTCTGGGTTAATGCTGTCTGGTGTGGTTGGTTGTTCTAAGGAGTGCATACCTCTCTGATGTTATTGTTTACGTCATAGGCCTATCTGTTGTTTGGCTGAAAGTTGAGCCACCAGGGTAAATTCATTTCCAGGCTTGAAGGTGTCTAAGGGCCAAAGTTTGGAGGGTTCCACCAGTGTCTATCAGACTGTAA
>NW_006921837.1:1147834-1155908 GCF_000298275.1 Orycteropus afer afer
AAGGCTTAGGGGTCCAAGATTATCTTCTGTGTCTGTGTTAATTGGTTTCCCTTTTCTTTGTTGAAGAGCATCTGTGCAGTCCTTCTGCCTAGTCCGCCATCTTGCTGGAACTCTCCTTAATGATTTTGAGTTTTGTTCTACATTTTTTTCTCATTCTATCCAGGACTTCCTATTATGATCCTTCTCAGAGAGGTCAGCAGTGGTAACTGGACACCATCTAGTTCTGGTTTCAGAGTCATGGAGGCTGGGGTTCATGTGTTCCACTAGTCCTTTGGACTAATTATTTCCTTATGTCTTTTATTTTCTTCACTCTTCTTTGCTTCAGACAGAGACCAATAGTTGTATCTTAGATGGCCACTCATAAGCTTTTAAGACCCCAGATGCTACTCACCAAAGTAGGATATAGAATAAATGGCTTTGATGTCCCCCAAGACTATGATCCTGAGCCCCCATGCTTCAAGTCTATTTTTATAGACCTTCAGTGTTTTACTTCATCATTTCTTTCATTTTCCTGTGCTTTTGTTTTCTCTGAATTCTTACTCTTTTTTTGCTTCCCATTTTTCACAGCAAGCTGTTGTTTCTCTGTTAGAATTTAGCAGCCTCCTCAGCATGCATGATCCCTGATAGTATTCTTTACTTGACTCTTCTTGGCTGTTGGAGCAATTCCTCTGAGGTGAATGGTGGTGTGCTTTCTGGTGTGGACCTTTTTCCCATCTCGGGTTACAGTCATTTCTTCTAGCAGTACTAGCTAGCAGCACTTGCTGAGAGTAGAGGAGGCTGAATAGATAGTGATTTTAGAAAATGTGGGAGATGGTGGCTTCTCTTTTAACTTGATTGCTGCACACTCTACCTGCTTTGAATTTGCTAAACAGTAGCAGGAAATGAAAAGCACCAGACATTTGTAGGTCTTCTGACAACCATCTGCAACTTGTATACAGAGTGATGGGTCTGCTATGCAATAGGTGCTGAACCTGTTGTCCATCTTCCACTTCTTTGCTGACTCTGTAGTTCTTGTTTCATAAGGTATTAGAGGTGTCTGCAGTCTGTCAGTTTTGTGGCTGTGCATGGGCATTTTTCTGAATCTGGAGTAGGTAATTAATAGCTGTAGCTGAGGGATCTTCTCCACTTGCCAATTATGTCAGAGCACTTTTACTCCTAGAGAAAGAAGCTTGTAGGGGCAAGAGGGCTATTGATAGGTCTGTTCTCCAGAGGTTTGAACTGAGAGTCATATTAGAGATTGTAGGGTTTAGAATTTAATCTTACCTGAAGAATTTTGTCTTTGTTCTCTGTTCCTGGGGGTAATCTCTAAAACCTTGGGATTTCCATCGTGGCTTAAGTGTCTTTGTTGAGTCTCCACAGCACATTGAATTAACAGATTTCACTGGTGAGGTGACTCTGGAGTGGGAGCTGGTCAGGCTGAAGAGTCTACCTCATGATACCTTACAATGACCACCTCATGAAGAAATGGTAAAAGTTCCGCATGCTGAATCTGCAGGGACTTCCGAATTCGTGAAAGACATTGATGTGTGTGTGAGGGTAACACATCCCTTTTTGTGAGGTGGCAGCTTCACAGTTGGGAACCCTTCCACACCATGCTCTATATGTCTCTTCATTTGCATACTTTTGCTGTAATAAAACTGTGATAATAAGTATAACACTGTCTTTGATTCTGTGTCATTCCAGTGAATTACTGAACCTGAGGGAGTAGCAGAGGCCAGTCTCCTAAGGGAGTAGAAAGGAACCCATGAATTTGTAGCCAGCAGGTCAGAAGTGAGAGAACCCAGGGAACCCTCAAGCTTGTGGCTAGCATCCTGAAGGAAAAGTTTGAAACCCTCAAATTTGTAGCCAGCAGTTCAGAAGTGAGTGCAGCCCTGAGGACTAGAGACTGAAGTCTTGGGCTGACTTGGCAGTCTGGGGGACTGTCCTCTTTAACTTCAGAGTCTGACCAAGCTCCAGGTGGTTAGGGTCAGAGGAAGAAGTGCTGCATGTGCAGCTGGTGTCAGAACAGAGAGGGGCAGTATTGACTTGGATTGTTCCATATAGTTTGGTGAGAGAAAAATGGGAATGTTGATTTATGTTGGTTATTATCTGGTGGCACAGTGGTTAATTGCTCAGCTGCTAACCGAAAGATGGGTGGTGATTCAAACCTACCCAGCAGCTTTGTAGGAGAAAGATCTGGCAATCTGCCTCTGTAAGTATTACAGCCTAGAGAAAAACCTTGTGAAGCAAGGGCTCTCTTTGAGTCGAAGTTGACTCAACAGCACTTAACAGAGATAGTCTGGAGAGTTGTGGGTGGTGTGGCTGATGTGGCTGATGCTGAAATATAGAGCATTGTTTGGTTATATCACAGAACCTGCCAACACCATTTCCTGCTGCCTCTCTACGCCTTCACTGCATTCACAGATTCAGTGAAGTACTGTTTCATAATGCTCCTTTTCTTCCTCTTATTTTCTTTTAAGCATTTTCTGTTTTTTTTTTTTTTTCTTCTTCTTTTGGCCATCGTGTTAATTTTTGGCAGCAGTTTGCGCTTCTTTTTCTGTACCTCACTTGCTAGTCTTTGTCTTAGATGTTCCCAGAGTCCAGCTATCTGTCTCTGATTTGGTTACTGCCTTGGTGGCTAGAATAAAACTAAGTCTACCTGGGTTTCTGATTGGATTTTCAGTTGCTTGAAATTGCAGCCACCATTTGCACTCAAGGCCCCTTAAAGGATGTGCTGCCTATTCTTCTAGGTGGATCCACCATCCACCAAGTTGCCCATCTACCATCTTCAGTCCTGAGAGCTGTTACTCAATTGTCTCATAAAAGTAGAATTATTAATCACTTTGCTGATTATGAAAGTGCTGTTGTTAGGTGCTGTCAAGTTGATTTCAATTCGGTGACCCCACGTGACAGAGTTGTTGTTGTTATGTGTTATTGAGTCAGACCCGACTCATAGTGACCCCTCCTTGGGTTTCCAAAGCGGTATCACTACGGAAGTAGATTGCCCAGCCATTCTTCCGAGGAATGTCTGGTGGGTTTGGACCTCCAGCCTTCTAGTTAGCAGTCAAGTGCCTTAGGCACTACGCTACCAGAGCTCCCATGTGACAGAGTAGAACTGCCTAATAGGGTTTTCTTGGGTGTAATCTTTACAGGAACAGATTGCGGGTTCTTTCTTCCATGGACTAGCTAGTGGGTTTGAACCGCCAACCTTTCATTTGGCAGCTAAGTGCTTAACCGCTGTGCACCAGAGCTCCTGGATTATAAAAGTAACGTGTAACAATTCAGGCAACATAGACAAGTAGGAAGGGAAAGCCCTCTCATCCCACCTCCTGGAGATCACTGCTGAAAACACTGTGGTCCTAAGGACTGCCTTCTTCATATGCATCTACAAACTGCTTTACTTTATCTTTGTTTCAAAACATAATGAGGTAATACCTTCATACTTTTCGTAACTTGTTTTTAATTTAGATTTTATTTTGAGAAATTGGGAAAATATAAAAAATAGCCACTTTAACATTGTTGTGCAATCTTAAAAGAAAAAAAAAACCCACCTAGTACTAAATATAGTCTTAAGAAGTCAGATGTAAATAAAGCCAAAGGCTAGTTTAGTACTAATCTCCAGCTTCTCATCAGTGAGAGTTTTTGTGAGGCCTTACAGTATTTGTTATACCTTTGAAAGCATATGTATAACACACACACACACACACACACACACACACGATTATAGATTTTCTCCCACAAATTCTATCTACAGTGTGCTTTTAAGTTAGTATTTGTTTTTATTTTTTAGCTATGTTGATGCATAAAGATCTAGTACATTCCTTTTACTTGCTGTGGGTGATACTTCATTCTGTAAAATGCTCTACTTTTATTTAGCCATATTGATAGCAAGTAGATTATTTCCATAATGTGTTATTACAAAGAGTATTCTAGGGAACACCTGGCTAAACATCTGTATACCTGTGCATGTATCTTCCAGGGTTGATTCCTAGAAGTGAAATTCCTGGGCCGTAAGATACATGCTTTTTTAGTTTTACTATTATTTTAGTTGCCACTGAACTGGCTCCTACTCATAGCGACTTTATGTACAACAGAATGAAATGTTGACTGGTTGCCTTCCTAGTAGCTGTATAGATTTACAGGTCTATCAATGGTTTGGAGCTGGGTGGCTCAGTGCCTAAGGCATTTGACTGCTAACCAGTGACCTTTTTGAAGTTCAAACCCACCAGCCTTTTCACGGAAGGAAGACTGGGAGACCTACTTCCGTAAAGATTTACCACCTCAGAAACCCAAAGAGGGTCGCTGTGAGTCAGAATCGACTCGATGGCAATGAGTTATCAATGGTTTGTGTAGCTAATCTGAAATTTTTACGAATGTAGTTAATTCCATATTTCTGTTCCAAAATCTAAATCAGCTTCCTTCTCTTCTGGGATAAAAGAACTAGAACATGTATGATAGACTTACTGTTAGAATTCTGATTATATTTCTAACCATATTTGTTTATCAACATGCTGTACTGATTTATTGAGTTCCACATCCCACATTTTCTTTTACCCCATTATTTCTTTCTTTCTTTCTTTCTTTTTTTTTTTTTGCTAGAATACATCTTTTAATTCTTTCCTTGAGTGTCTACCCACCCACTGCCATCAAGTTGATTTTGACTCATAGTGACTCTCTCTCTCTCTCTCTTTTTTTTTTGGTGACCCTTGTTTTGGACAGAGTAGAACTGCCCCATAGGGTTTCCAAGGCTTTTAATCTTTGTGGAAGCAGACTGCCTCATCTTTCTCCCACAGAGGTGAGAAAGGTTTGCTAGTGACTTTGAACCGCTAACCTTTTGGTAAGCAACTTAATACTTTAACTACTCTGTCATCAGAGCTCCTTAAGGAGGATCTAGGTCTTATTGCCATGGAGTCATAGTGACCCCCATAGGGTTTTTGAGGCTGTAAATCTTTACGGAAACAGATTGCCTCATCTTTCTTCTGACAAGCAGCTGGTGGGTTTGAACCACTGCCCCACCAGAGCTCCTTAAGTTGAGGGTCTAGGTTAGTAAATTTTTTGTCTTTGTCTAGAAATGTTTTTATTTCTCTCACTCCTGGCTAAATACATAGTTTAAGAGTCAGAGTTATTTTCCTCTGCCACTTTTGAAATACTGTACCAGTGTTTTATAGAATCTAGTACTGATGATAAGCTCGATTACAGACTGTTTATATCACTTTTAGATAATTGGTGTTCTTTCTTTACTAGTACTAGGATTTTTTGCCTTTATATGTATATTAAAACGTCACGTGTGTGTGTGTGTGTGTGTGTGTGTGTGTGGTGAGGGATTGTTTTTGACTCAGCACTCACTGTGATTCTAAAGTTCTGGCCATTGTTTCTTCACATAGTTTGCTATTTCCCATTCTTTTTCTAGAATTCCATTTAGACGGATGTTGAAACTTCTAGATCTATCCCCCATGCCTATTAACATTTATTTGATATTTTCCATCTCTGCATCTCATTGTGCTGTATTCTGGTATATTTTCTTGCTGTTGTTGTTAGGTGCTGTTGAGTCAGTTTTCACTTGTAATGAATCTTTGTACAGCAGAACAAAACACTCCCCAGTCCTGCAGTATTCTCACAGTCCTTGCTATGTTTGAGTCCATTGTTCCAGCCACTGTGTCAATCCATCTCATTGCAAGTGTTCCTGTTTTTTGCTGACCTTCTACTGTATCAAGCATGACATCCTTCTCCAGGGACTGGTACCTCCTAATAACATGCCCAAAGTACATGAGTCAAAATCTCTCCATCCTTCCTTCTAAAGAGCATTTTGGCTGTACTGCTTCCATGACAGATTTGTTCATTCTTATGGCAGTCCATGGCACATTCAGTCAGTATTCATCACAAACAACATAACTAAAAGGTATCACTTCTTCTTTGGTCTTCCTTATTCATTGTCTAGCTTTCACATGCATATGAGGTGATTGAAAATACCACAGCTTGGGTCAGGTGGACCTTACTCCTCAAAGTGATATCTTTTGAACACTTTAAAGAGGTCTTCTGCAGTAGATTTGCCCAGTGCAGTATGTCATTTGATTTCTTGACTGCTGCATCCAGGGGTATTGATTGTGGATCCAAGTAAAATGAAATCCTTAACAGCTTCAGTCTTTTCTGTGTTTATCATGATGTTGCTTATTGGTCCAGTTGTGAGGACTTCTGTTTTCTTCATGTTGAGGGGTGATCCATACTGAAGGCTGTAGTCTTTGATCTTAATCAGTAAATGCTTCAAGTCCTCTTTGCTTTCAACAAGCAAGGTTGTGTCATCTGCATATTGCAGGTTGTTAATGACTCTTCCTCCAATCCTGATGCCACATTCTTCATCATATAGGTCAGCACTTTCAGTGTTCAAATGTTCCATTTGTTGAAACATCTCAGTGGTTAGTCTGTCAATTCCCAGAGCCTTGTTTTTCACCAGTGCCTTCAGTGCAGCTCAGACTTCTTTCGATACCATCAGTTCTTGATCATATGCTACCTCTTGAAATGGCTGAAAATTGACCAATTCTTTTTGTTAGTGACTCTATGCATTCCTTCCATCCATTTTTTTTTTTTTTTTTTAATCCCGTGGTTACCCTTTCCCTGTGGCCTTCTTGCTTGTGCATTTCTGCCTCCCTTAATTTCTCCCTGTACAAATGCTGCCCTTCTGATCTCCAAGATTGATTGTTCTAAGGAGTGTAACTCCCTGATGCAAGTGTTCAGCTCATAGGCCTGTCTGTTTTCTGGCTGAGAGTTAAGCCACAGGAGTGAGATTGATTCCAGGCCAGAAGGGTGACTTGTGGCCATAGTCTTGGGGCGTTTACAAGTCTGTATCAGACCATTAAGTCTAGTCTTTTCTATGATGTTGTGTTTTTTTTCCATACCTTTTTTCCCACTCTATACAGGATCTCCAATTTTGATCCCTTTCTGAGTGCTTGGCATTGGCAGCTGGGTACCATCTAGTTCTTCTGATCTTTGGGTAATATAGGTTGAGGTTCTCATGGTCCAGTAGTCCTCAGGTTTCCATGAGTCTTTGATTCTCTTCACTCTTTTTTGCTCAGGATGAGGAGAGACAAATAGTTGCCACTTAGATGGCCACTTGCCTAGTTGCTGCTCATTGAAGTAAGATGTAGAACAATATTTTTATATAGCACGTTGTGCCAGTTGAGCTTGATGTCCCCCCTGCTGAGACCATAGTGCCCAGCCCACAGGCCCAGCGACCTATTCCATCAAGGTGCTTATTTGTGGCTAAGAAGCTATCCTAACTTTGCTTCCTTTATGTTTAAACTGCATATGGATATTTTTATAGCACATGGAAATAAATACATATACGGGAATGTCATCTGCCAAATTTATATATGGTCGTGGGTATCTTCCCGTTTGCCTATCCATACTTCTGTACCTATCTTCCATCTTCTTTTGATGCTTCCTGAATTGTTCAGTATTTTGCCCATGTTGTTATGTGCCATTGAGTTGGAACCAACTCACAGCGACCCCTCCTTGGGTTTCCAAGACAGTATCACTATGGAAGTAGATTGCCCAACCTTCCTTCTGAGGAGTGGCTGGTGGGTTTGAACCATCAGCCTTCCGGTTAGCAGTCAAATGCCTTAGGCACTCTTCTACCAGAGCGCCTTCAGTATTGTAACTCAAGGCTTGAATTTTTTCTTCAATTCTTTCAGCTTGAGAAATGCTGAGTGTGTTTTTCCTTTTTGATTTTCTAACTTCAGGTCTTTGCACATTTCATTATAACACTTTATCTTCTTGAGCCGCCCTTTGAAATCATCTGTTTAGTTCTTCTACGTCATATTTTCCATTCACTTCAGCTACTTTACATTCAAGAGCAAGTTTTTGAGTCTCTTCTGACATTCATTTTCTTCTTTTCTTTCTTTCCTGTCTTTTTAATGACCTTTGCTTTCTTTATATATGATGTTCTTGATGTCACGCCACAACTGGTCTGGTATTCATTCATTGATGTTCAATGCATCATATCTATTTTTTTTTTTTAGGATTTGGGTGAAGATTTACAGAGTAAATTCACTTTTCATACAGCAGTTCACATATACTTTGTCTCATGTCATTGACCAAA
>NW_006921837.1:1157378-1179561 GCF_000298275.1 Orycteropus afer afer
ATGGGATGGCTGGGTCAAATGGTATTTGTATTTCCAACTTTTGAAGGAATCACCATACTGCTTTCCACAATGGTTGTACCATTTTACATATCTATTCTTAAGATGGTCTCTAAATTTAAGTGGGATATATATAATGTACTTTGACTCTCATGGACTTGTTTTAGTTTTCTTCAGCTTCAACTCAAATTTGTATATGAGCAATTGCTGATCTGTTCCATAGTAAGCCCCTGACCTTGGTCTGACTGATGATATCAAGCTTCTCCATTGTCTCTTTTCACAGATGTAATTGATTTGATTCATGTGTATTCCATTTGGCAAGGTATAGTCACCATTTATGTTGTTTGAAAAACAGTGAATAGGTCATTGGTCTTGCAGAATTCTATCATGCAGTCTCTGGCATCATTTCTGTCACCAAGGCTGTATTTTCAACTACTGATACTTGTTCATTTCCAGCTTTCATGTTCCAGTCACCAGTAATTATTGATGCATCTTGATTGCATTTTTGATCAATTTCAGATCGCAGAAGTTGGTAAAAGTCTTTAATTTGTTCATCTCTGGCATTAGTGGTTGGTGCATAATTTAATTAATATACATATTAACTGGTCTTCCTTGTAGGCATATGGATATTATCCTATCATTGGCAGCGTTGTATTTTGGCATAGATCTTGAAATGTTCTTTTTGATAAATGCAGTGCCATTCCTCTTCAATTTATCATTCCAGCATAGTAGACCATATGGTTGTCTGATTCAAAATGGTGAATATCAGTCCACTGCAGCTCACAATTGTTTGGGATATAGATCTTCAAGCATTCCGTTTCATTTTTAACAACTTCCAGTTTTCCTAGATTCATACTTTGGACATTCCACATTTCGATTACTAATGGATGTCTGCAGCTTGTTCTTAGGTTGAATTGTGCCACATAAGCAAGCCCTTCAGCTTCACTCCATCCACTTCATTAAGATCAACTCTGCTTTAAGGAGGCAGCTCTTAGCTTTTATTTTATATTTTCTATTTCTCTGGTCTCTCTGTACTGTACTGTACTGGGATATTTTCTTAGTTTACCCCAACATACAACTATACAGTCTAGCCTTGGTCTGCTTGATATTGGCAGACACGTGTGCAAATGCTCATTTGCCCTCTTCTCATATATCCAAGCATAGTCTGAGCTAATAGAATTGACTTATACCATTTATGACGGGCGTCATTCTCTCATTCCCTCCTGAACAGGCACATTGGTAATTTCAGTCTATTGCCAGTGACCTCTGACATCCCAGTAAATGGCATTGTCCAGACCATTGCTGAGAAGATACTCCCGAGGACCCAGTAGCTCTACATCTAAGGCACACTTGATTCTTGCTCTGCTGCATGAACCTGAATGTGAGAGATGCCTCCAGGCAGGTGGTATGCCTCCCATTCAGGGCCCCGGACCCAGGCTTCAAGGGAGCAAGGACGTCTTAAGATGGTGAAGAAGGAAAAAGAGGATGAAGGCTGCAATTCAGTGCAGGCAGCCAGGCCACAGACTCTCAACCGTCCGGGCCAGGAGCTCTTCCGCCAGCTTTTCAGGCAGCTTCGCTACCATGAGTCTTCTGGTCCTCTAGAAACTCTGAGCCGACTCCAGGAGCTCTGCCGCTGGTGGCTGAGGCCTGATGTCCTCTCCAAGGCCCAGATCCTAGAGCTGCTAGTGCTGGAGCAGTTTCTGAGCATCCTGCCCGGAGAGCTCCGGACCTGGGTTCAGCTGCATCGTCCCAGGAGTGGGGAGGAGGCTGTGGCCCTATTGGAGGAGCTGCAGAGAGACCTCGATGGAACGTCACAGAGGGTGAGTGGGGGCAAGTGCAGGGGCCCTCCTGAACTCTGCCTGCTAGGGAGCCAGCTTGTTGGAGTTGGGGCAAGCCTCGCAATGAGCGCACAGTGTTGCGGAATGCAAGGGGACCCTTCCCCTTTTCATTCCTCTGCACTTGAGCAGCTGAGAACCGGGGCCTGAGCCATGGATCTTTTAGCAGGTAGCCCTTGTCACCTTCCCAAAGGAAAATCACCTCTGTGAAAAGAGTCAGCCAATGTCCATCAATAGTAGGAACTAGCTTTTGGACATAGTGGCTTACAATGTACCAATTCCCTCATCATATAGTCGTTAATTTGACTTGATACTGACATAAGCTTGTAAGTTGGGAGTGGTGTCTTTTGTTCATAAGGAAGGGGGCACCTGGGTTCTGGACTCATGGGTGCTGAGTGGGGGAGTATAGGGTAAGACCCAGAAGAATGGATTACAAGTACCACATTGCTTCTTCCTCAGCAAACTTTTGAAGCCCTGTTCTGTGTGCATGTGTGGCAGGGCAGGGAGGAGGAGAAGCAGCCATAGACTAGGAAGTTGGGAACCTCAAAGAGATGTTTAAACAGATCTAAAAGTAATTTATAAAAAATGTTACGCAGTATTTAGAAAATTGTGGCTTGGTTATATTCAACTAATTAAGAGCTAGATGTAATATTTAAAAACTCTGTGAAAACATTGCGGATGACCAGAGGGCCCACCTGGTTAAAAACTAGTTAGAAAACAAAAAACTAGAGCTGCGAGAACCCCCATCCTCTCCAATTCTGAAAAATGAACAGAAATCCTCAAGATGATATGAAGTTATGGAATTGTCTTGTGGTTTGCTTGAGGTACCAGAATGTGCAAAACCAGAATCTGAGAACACTTGCCCTTAACCTCATTTGGCAGCACTTCTGTGTTATTACTATTTCTTTATTCTCCCTTTAGTAGGTTTGGGGAGGAACAGGAGATGCCTTACTGTGGTCAGTTCATCGTCTTTAACCTAGAGCTCTGCATCAGCTGTTGGTGTCCTCAGGCTAAGAGTCATTCATCTGAGTGTAGAGCCCGTCTTGGCCACATAAACAGAAAAACTTGACGTTCATTGGCTGCAGCTTCTATCCTCACCTCTCCCTCAGAGAATGCCTTTCCCTGAGACCAGAACTATCTGAAGTCTCAGGACAAAGACTTCCTCTTTCCTGGTCACTGCTTGGATCAAACTCACTTGCCGTCGAGTCAGGTGTGATTCATAGCAACCCCTCCTTGGGTTTCCAAGGCGGTATCACTACAGAAGTAGATTGCCCAACCTTCCTTCTGAGGATTGGCTGGTGGGTTTGAACTGCCAGCCTTCTGGCTAGCAGTCAACTGCCTCAGGCACTACACCACCAGAGCTCCCGCTGCTTGGATAGGCCCTGCCGGTTTTTGTCCCTGAGACTTTCTCTTCTGTGGTTCCATGGCTGACCCTCCAAACACACATTGTGTTTCTGCGGTATTAATAGTTCAGTCAGGTTTATAATCTGGGAGCCACTCTGCCTCTTCAAGGTCACTTTGTACATCAGTGTCTTAGAGCAGTGCCTGACACTTGGAAGATCATACATGTGCAGCATCTCTGCTGTGAATCATTATCTGTTTCACTTTCTGGGACAGATTTCCTTCTCTCTCATATGTAAGTTCCAAGTTGGCAGTGGAGGGTGAGAGGGAGAGGGCATAACACTGTGATCCTGACAGCAGTGCTTTTACTGACTCTCCAAGTGCTTGCATATGTGGAGCTGGAGTCTGGCCCCCCTTCCCCCTACGGCCTTCCCCACCCAGCCCATTTTAGAGCCCAGGGAGGTAGAAGTTGTAGGGCTGAGGCTGGGGAGGGTCCTTCCTGGGCTTTCCTTGTTGTTTTCCTTCTACCTGGAGGTAATAAAGGCCTGGCTTATCCTTCCCTAGGCCTCTGTCCTTTAGAGATGAGCCACATGGCCTGTTCTCTGAGTATGCTTTCTGGTTCCCATTGGAGGTCCTCTCACATTTTCTTCTTTCCAGGACCTAGCCCCTGCTCAGAGCCCAGATGTGCACTGGATGGGTACAGGAGCCCTGCGAGCTGCACAGATCTGGCCCCCTGCTTCACCTATCAGGAGTGACTCTGCCTTGGGAGACCGCCTGGAACCCCCCTATGAAATAGGAGTGCGTGACAACCTGGCTGGGCAATCCGGTACTCGCCGCTTGGCTGTGAGACCCCGGCCTCATGCCACACTTCCCAAATTTTCCTATAGTATTATTGTCTTTTTACCCTCTGACCTCTCATAGAATCCCTTTCCTTTCTGTCTTGCCCTTTGCTCTGTATTCTTTCCATCCCTTCTTCCCGTGGCATCCCCACCCTGCCCCAACCCACGGCCTCCAACAAATGCTGGGGAAATGTGAAACTGGTGTTTGAAAACAGTCAGTACCTTTTGTGGGCCCAGGAGTCCTCTGTATCTGGGGAGAGTGGCTTCCCAGTGGGGTGCATGGAGCTGGGCCACTCTTTCATGGCTCTTTCTTCTCCCTCAGATCCCCCTGCGCAGGTACCTACCCTTCCCCAGAGAGAAGGGTCCCCAGGAGATGGAGTGACAGCAGCCACACCCCTGACAGACCAGCCTCAGGTGAGCCACATGCTTTTGTTCCTTCCTAATGTCCCAACAGGACCTCTATCGGCACAGTGGTTAAAGCATTCGGCAGCAGCACTTCCATTGGGTGAGTGTAGAAGGTAGATAAAGAAAAAGACTCAATTATTTCCCGTTTTTAGGGCCATTATTCTTCCTGTGAGGAGCCTGGTGATATAGTAGTTAAAGCACTCTGCTGCTAACCAGAAGGTTAGTGGTTCAAACCCACCAGCCGCTCTGCAGGAAAAAGATGAGACAGTCTGTTTCCATAAAAATTTACAGCCTTGGAAACCCCATGGGACAGTTCTACTCTGACTTATAGGGTCACTATGAGTTGGAATGGACTTGATGGCAGTTGATATGTAATTGTTTATGTCCCAGCACTGCTGTCTAATGAGAGGAGCTGGAGCTTTCCCTGATCCTGGGTTTCTCTGTCCATGGACCTCCCATCCAGACTCACATCCCAAATTATCCCAAGGCCCAGAGCTCTTCTGTGGGGAGATAGTCTTCTCTTTCACCCTTGCCAGATCCATCCTATACTGATTCAGAGCCATGCCTCCCTGGCCCCTCCTGAAAGCCAGGAGCTGCAGGCTAGTTCTGGGGCAAAGGACTATGTTTTTGCAGGAAGCTGTGACTTTCAAGGACGTGGAGGTGCTCTTCTTCCAGGATGAGTGGGGATGGCTAGACCCTGCCAAGAGGAACCTGTATAGGGATGTGATGCTGGAGAATTATGGAAACGTGGTTTCTCTGGGTAAGGCGTCAATGTCCCCATACCTCTACCCACCTTGACTCTGCCTTCTTGGTTTTCATTGTGGTGCATTAAAAGGGGCCTGGCCTGAGTTTAGATCTTGGCTGTGTTAACTGTTAGCAAGATCACTTAGTCTGTGAGTTTCACTCTCCTCTTTTGAAAAATGGGGATCTTCATGCCTGTCACACAGGGTCATTGTAAAGATTCACAGTAGTATGTTTCAGGTGCCTAGTCCACGTAGGCATTCAGAGAACGTTGGCCAATTTAACTGATTGAGTTGTGGTTTGTACCTCTGGAGAATCCTAGGGATCCTCTTGGCTGAGACTTTTCTCAGCCTTTCTTATCTCTGCTCAGGGCTTTCAGAAATACCTGAGCCTCTTGTTCTAGCCTACTCCACCTGCACCTCTGGCCTTTCTCTCCTTCCTACCAGGGCCACAGGCCTGAGAGAGGATCCTGAAGGGTAGTTCTGTGTGATTCATCTCCCTTCCTGTTCCATGTCCTTCTCTTCTGCAGTGGGGACTTTCCCCAAACCTGCTCTAATCTCCTGGCTAGAGGGAAGGGAGCCGTGGGGCCTCAATGTCCAAGGAACTCAGCAAAGAGAGAGTCCAAGTGCTGCCCCTGCAGGTGAGTTCCAGAGAACCTACCAGTTCCTGCCTTTCTCCTGTGTTCTGGCGACTTACTCCATTATTTTCTGGAAGAAAGGTCTTTAGTAATGGTGCTAAGGCATGCTAGGTCCCTGGGCCTCCCTGCTCCGGACTGATCTTTTAGAGGCCATTCATTTCCTGCCCTGCCTCTCTACCAGCCAGCCCTCTCAGTAACAACTCTTGCCTACCAGAGGGGTTCATTGTACCTCTCCTTTCCTCTGCTGAATTCCTGTGCCCACCTGGTCCTAGGAGCCTTCCTCCCACTTCTGGTCCTCTTCTTTGCTTGGTCCTTCTCTCTGTGATAGCCTGATGTCCAGGTCTTTCAGCTTCCCACCATGGATCCCTACCCCTTGGCTTTTGAGTATCTTCCTATCATGCTCCCATGCCATGATTCCTATCCCCTCTACTGCTGTTAGGTCCTTGGGTGGTGAAAACCATTTGTACTCGACTACTAACGTAAGGGTTGGCAGTTCTAACCTACCCAGGAGCACCGTGAGAGAGAAGCCTGGCAGTCTGCTTCTGTAAAGATTACAACCAAGATAAGTCTATGGATCAGTTCTATTCTGTAATCCATGGGGTCACCATGAGTCAGAATTGACTCACCAGCAGTGAGAGATGCTCCAGCTGTTTAACATTCCCCTCTCGACCCTTTTATTCTCTAGTTGGCTTTGATTTCTGCATGTCTCTAGCTACAGTGTCATCTTGCTTTCTCGTCCTTCCTTCTCTGTTATCTGGGATCCTCTTCCATATTGTGCTATATCCCTGGCTGTTTTGTCAAAGTATTGGCAGTCAGACAAAAGCCTCATTGCCCAGGGTCATGGCATTTATTGCCCCTTAGTGCTTTCTCCAGTTCCAAGTATAGGAAAAGAGTACATTGTCTTGTGTTTCCTTTTGTGTCAGGAGGCGAGCTCCAGATTAAAACAAACAAGTTCAAGTTAAAACGTGAACCTTTGGAAGAAGGAGAAACCTTAACTCTGCAATCAGGATGCTCCACAATGAATGTTTCTGAAGGAACAGGCCTTAGAGAATCTTTTGAACAGAAGAGTGGGTTAGAGGAGCAATGGGGATGCCCCATGCTAATGAGAATTAAGAAAGAAGAGACCGATTTTAGTCACAGGACAGAAAAAGAATCTGAGGAATCAACAGGAAGTAATAGTCTTGACCTAAAACATTTAACACATTTGAGAGTTCCAGGAAGAAAGCGATCCCTTAAACATGGCTGTGGCAGACGCTATAGACCGAGTTTACACCATTGTGACTACAAGGAATATGAGAAAGGGCTCAGACACATGATCGGAGGGTTTAGCCTACAACAGAGAATTCATGCAGTACTGAAAGGGAATGAAGAAGATGCATGTGGGAAAGACTACAGCCTTAGCTCTTATCATCAACACGGACAGAGTCTTCCCATGGTAGCAACCCCATATAAGTGCAGTGACTGTGGGAGGACCTTCAGTCATAGGTCCCATCTTGAATGTCATCAGAGACTTCATGCTCAAGAGAAACCATTTAAATGCAGGGTGTGTGGGAAAGCCTTTAGGTGGAGCTCAAACTGTGTGCGACATGAAAAGATTCACACTGGACTGAAACCTTACAAATGCAGTTTTTGTGAGAAAGCTTTCCGACGCAGGTCAGCCTTTCGTCTGCACCAGGAAACCCATGCTAAGCAGGAATTTCTTGAACCTAATCAGAATGGAGAAGCTTTCACCTATGGCTCAGAGTTTGAACATCATTTTAGAGACCACAGTGGGAAGAAACCCTTTGACTGCAGCCAGTGTCGGAAATCTTTCCACTGTAAATCGTACGTTCTTGAACATCAACGGATTCACACCCAGGAGAAACCCTATGTATGTACCAAATGTAGGAAAACTTTTAGGTGGAGGTCAAACTTTACTCGTCATATGAGAATGCACAAGGAGAAAAAGCTATACGAACAAGAGAAATGTAGGGAAGACTTTAGGCAGACCTCCAGCGACAGCCCACAGAAGGCCCTCACTGAAGAGAAAACTTTTTTATGTCAGCAGTGTGGGAAAACCTTTACTCGAAAGAAATCCCTCATTGATCATCAGAGAATTCACACAGGTGAAAAACCATACCAATGTAATGAATGTGGGAAAGCATTTACCCATAGGTCAGCCTTTGTTGTTCATAAGAAGCGGCATACCATAAAAAGAAAACCTGAGGGGGAGCCACTGTTCAATCAGGACCAAGTGTTCCAAGCGTCTCAGAGTAGTTCTCCCACGGAGAAACCCTACAAATGCAGCCAGTGTGGCAAAGCCTTCCCTAATCTCTCATTCCTCCTCATCCATCAGAGAATCCATACCAGAGAGAAGCCTTACCAGTGCAGGGAATGTGGGAAAGCCTTCAGATGGAGTTCCAACCTCTCCCGACATCATAGGAGTCACTCTTTTGAAAAACGTTATGAATACCTTGAATGTGAAAAAACTCCAAATCTGCAGCCAAAAATCCTCACCAGTGAAAAACCTTTTTGGTGTCAAGAATGTGGGAAAACCTTTACTCGTAAAAGAACACTTTTAGATCATAAGGGGATACACAGTGGAGAGAAGCGCTATAAATGTAACCTGTGTGGGAAATCTTATGATAGAAATTACCGCCTTGTTAATCATCAGAGAATTCACAGTAAAGAGAAACCTTTTAAATGTCAGTGGTGTGGGAAAGATTTCATTGGAAGACATACCCTCTATGTTCATGAGAGAAAACACAGCAGAGTGACACAGTCTGAACATAGCCCATCTGGCTTGTCTTCCCACCAGGACACAGGGTTGAATTTACAGGAATTCAGACCCAGTGAAGAGAAACCTCTTGAAGATTGTGAGGAAGCTTGTGACCAGAGCTCCAGGCCCACTGGGCTCCAGAACATACCCATTGGGAAAAAGTGCCACAAATGTAACATGTGTGGCAAATCTTTTAAGAAGGGTTCACAACTCCTTAGCCACAAGAGATTTCATACTCGAGAGAGACCCTTCAAATGCAGAGAGTGTGGGAAGACCTTCAGGTGGTCTTCAAATTTGGCTCGGCATATGAAAAACCATACTAGAGACTAGCCTAGGGCCTGACAGTGTGGGGGTGTTCTTAGCTACCCTGCCAGAGAACCTTAATTGAAAAAAGTGTGGGGGAAAACCTTCACAGAGAGCCCACCCTTTCCTATTGTGGAAGCTAGTGGCAGAGAATCCTGAGGATTGAAAAACGTAGGCAGTGCCCATCCTACCCACTAGGAAGTGAGATGCTAGAGAAGAGCAGCAACATGTTCTTTGGGGCCCTTCGGGGGCTTAGCCCCCAAGAGTGGCCTCTGCTCAATGCCCTGGGGTTCCTTCCACATCTCTAAAAGGAGAGACCATTGCCCTTTGTGGCTGGACAGAATGTGGCATGGTGGGCTATGGCTGTTGGGAAGGGGCCAATTGGATCCTAAGTTTCTCTTTGAGTTTGGCCTATGATGGTGCCTGTTTGATTTTACGTTACAAACAGCAGCTTTAGCATCCAGAACTCCTCCCGTTCTCCCCAGATGCCTCTTGGGGAGTTCTGGCTGGAGCTTCAGCCTCACATTTGGCTTTTGGATACCTGTTATGGGCACAACCAGAGTTGTTTCAGTAGCAAGTGGGGAAGAAAATGTCTTCAATAGAGTACAGGTGATCTCATCCTCTGGATTGCCATGGGGAGGTAGAAATGAAGGCTCTATCTGGTATTAGATGGAGGAGGGAGAGATACTGGGGGGAGGGGGGCTCTCAGTGTGTCTGTCATGACATCTATCACATGACTTGGCTTTGAGCTTCCAGGGAAGGCAACTCCTCTTGGTGTTGTGTTGCCCATTCAGCTTTGTACTTGGGAAGGATTGGTCGTCTGGATCAAAGTGGACTATCTGCCCAGCTAGGAGGAGCCCTTGCCTTCCTACAGCAGTGGCTGCTTGTGGCCTGGAATCAAGTGTCCCGTCACTGGCACAGTGCCCAGAACTGGTGCTAGAAGTGGCTGGGCAGAGCTCAGCATCATGACATACATCAGCTCTGGGTTCCAAGCTCACTGTTGCCTTTTTTTGGCAGAGTGATCTGTGGTAAGTCACTGAACCTCTGCGTCTGTTTTCTTGTATGTGGAATTGGAGTGATGGGTGGCTGATACCTAGCACCTGAGCCCTCACAGAGGTGCAGCTACCAGGTCAGTTGGTGCCACACAGAAATAACCTTTTTTTCTCTCCACGTTTTTCATCCCCTCAGCCCACTCCCTGTCCCTCCCACCACCTCATAAGAATTTCTGCCCCAATAGCAGTGTTTTTACTACCATTTTAATAAGATACACTTATTTTTAGACATTTAAATCCAATTTTAAATGTACAAAGACTACCCGTGAAAATCAATAGAAATCCCTCTGTACTGAGGGAGCCGTTAATGTTTTGGGGATTGTATTGATGGAGTCTGTTCAGTAACCTGAGGTTTCAAATAATCTTAGCTATTATGTAAGTAATATGTGATTAATATAGAAATACTAGTAAATATAGATTAGGTAAAAGGAAAAGACAGTAATAATGTTACCACTTGGAGCCAGCTACTGAGTACATTTTGGTGTAATCAGTGTTGGACTGGACTCTCCTGAATGTCCCTGCACAGTCCTGCCTCTTGGCTGTCTGTTGTTACCTGGAGTGCCACCCCTCTTTCTGCTAGCCCAGGTCCTCACTCTGCAAGGCTTGGCCCTTCCTGGCCCTTGTCCTAGCCTCTGAGCCCTCCCTCTCTGGCCCCACCTCTCCTAGTGCCTGTACCTCACTGCTGGCTATTGTCTGGGTTTCCAGTGACCCCTATCGCTGCGGCCAGACTGAGCTCTCCGAAGGCCAGGATTGGGTGCTTATTTCTGTGTTTGCTATGAAGAGATTTTCCATAAAGATGGCTCTATTAAGGGTTATAGAACTGTATTTAGTTCAGCTAGATCAGGGCTGCAGTTTTATGAGGGAATCCCTTAGTGAAATGTTGACTGAGAGCCACCCATCAGCATACTTCTGCTGGTTAGAAGTCCAGCTGTGGATAGTTTTGAGACATGTGGCCCCAGTTGACAGTTTCTGACTGCTGCAACCACCAGTTCCCCTCTTATACCCCATCCTGGTCTGGAGAAGGTGCTGGCTTCTTCCAACCCTGCCCTACCTCCCCTGTGCACCTTAGGAAGAACTGAAGTTGGTGGTCAGGAGAACCAGAGGGACTAGGACAATCACGGTTCAGAGAGGCATGGGGTTCAGGAGGGCTTTTGGTCTGGTGGTCAGTGCAATCGGCCTACTCCCTTGCTGATAGAGACTCAGAGACATGCAAAGAAAGAAGAACAGGAAATCCAAAATCTTAGCGTCCCACCCTCATCAAGTTGGTGAAATTTTGAAGGTCCAAGTGTGGGTAAGAATGTGAACCAGTGGAAACTCAAGACGCTGTGAGTGGAAATTGTGCCAACTACTGTGTTGAGCAGTTTGCAAAATTTTGTAAATTTGTGTGTTCTCTACCACTTAGCAATTCCACTTCTGGATGTACCCTAGAGGAACTCTTTCCTGTGAAGAAGGAAGTGAGTATAAGACTGGTCTTTGCAGCATGTTTAGGTAGCAAGATTGGGAAAACTCTAAATTACCATCAACAGAAGATAAGTGGTTCTTTTTAGTACCTTGGAAAGTGAGTGTGAAAGAACTAGAGCTGTGTCATTCAACATAAATAAAAAACAATGCTGAGAAAATTGTAGAAGCTACATAACAGATGCAGTATACCACTTATGTAAAGTTTAGTATTCATGAACACATTACTTAAAACTTATTTGTGTTTCACTCTATCTGTAAAATGGGAGAGTAGTACCAACTTCTATCTGATTGAACTGTCTGGGGGGGCTGTTAATGAAATATGCATGTAAAATCCTTAGGATAGTGGCTGGCATGTAAGCGTTGTTGGCATATAGTAAACAGTGTTATCATTGTTTTGCACAATAGTGTATTTTCTGTGGATCAAGTTCTATGAAATAAGAGTGTAAAATCACACGTTGGAATAAGTATACAAGGCCCTGCCCTGGCTTCTCAGGGCAAGAGATGCTGATGAGATCAGGGAGGGTACGTGGGGCCTTTACTTGTTTTCTTTTTTTAAATGGGTGCATTTGTGTCAGAATGTTGATTTAACACAACAGTATGGTGGATTCTTTTTGACTGTTTGCCTAAAACATTTCAAAATAAAACTATTTTTTAAGCATGGATGTTGGCATCTTACGATTTTATAGAAATCCTAGTTCTGCCATTTCAGTTTTCTCATCTGCAAAAACTGGGAGCAACAGAAATGACTCTTAGTAAAGGGATGGTTAAACTGTCTGGAACATTTGTTACGGAATACCACATAACAGTTATAAAGAGAAGGATGTCCTTCATGTGCTGACCTGAGACTTCTAAGACTTGCAGTGTTATGGAAATTATAAGCCCCATTGTCTTTAATTCCTCCTTGCCTAGAGATAGTCAGTGAAGCCAGAAATTATAGGCTCATACTATTTTGTTTTCCCCTTTTTTTACCACAATGCAATAGCTCCCCTCCCACTTCCTCCCGATAGTTGCCTCTTCCCTGTGTCCATCCCTCCATGCACTCTTGCCCCCTGAGCTGTTTCCCTGTGCATACACAGCCCTTCTATTATCCCATGATTGTTCTCTCCAAGGACTGTATCTACTTCAGGTGCATGCTCGACACATATGTCTGTCTTTTGTTTGGCTGGAATCCACAAGTGTGGGTTCAATTCCAGACCTGAAGGGCAGCTAGGGGCCATAGTCTCTGGTTCCACCAGACTCTATCAGACCATAGGCTTATACTTTTGATGAAGGAATGGGATCCTTGCTGAGAGATGCTTAGTGAACCATTCTCTGTTAGGCAAGCGATGAAAAGGTTACATACCACCTCCCACAGCTCTGAAGTTAAGGGCTAAGCCTGCAAAGAATGGCAAAGAGATGTTATATTAGCCAGATTCTAGACAGGAGCCAGAAACCACACCAATTATTTTAACAAAGAGAGTTTATTATAAAGCATTGTTAAACAAAAAAAAAAAAAAAAACACTCAAGGCCATCAGGTCAAGTCTGACTCATAGCAACCCCCTTTGGGTTTCTGAGCCAATAAATCTTTACCAAAGTAGATTGTCCAGTTTTCCTTCCATGGAGTGGCTGGTGGGTTTGAACCACCAACCTTCTGGGTAGCAGTCAAATGCCTTAGGCTCTGTGCCACCAGAGCTGCATATCTAAGTTAACTAAAAAGGCAAAAGGTGAATGGTATAGTATGGAGATAGTAACTATGGGAAGCAGCTCTCCCTTCTAGGACTGGGGGAGCTGAAATGAGTCTGATCTTGTTTTTTGATGTTTGCCTCCTGATAGCTTTCAAACCCTGACCCCCACATTCCCTCCCTGCTACATCTGGACAAGCCGGTAAGAAAGCCCAGGCATTCCCTCTTGGTGCTACAAAGTTCAGGCTGGAATCCTTGGCCTTTGACTGTGCCCTGAAACCCTCATCCCCTAACCACAATGCAGACAAAGGCTACTCATCCCTCCTTTGACTCAAGCCAAACCAGCTGGGCTGGGTGCCTGCCCTGCTGTCCCCAGAATGCCTCATGTGAATTGTAAACATTTCCATACTATCCTAGTGTGTGTGGCATCCGTCTCAACATCTGAACCACTTGTGGGTGGTGGTGGTGAGAAGGGTTGACTGCTCAATGCGTAAGGCAAACACAAAGCAGGACTAGAAGTGGTTACAGTAATTGAAACTTTGAAGACTGGAGAGAGGCCCTGTGGAGCTGAAACAGACCTATAAAGAGGGGGGCACTGCTAGGCTAGTGCTGGTAATAAGCTCAGATGAGGGGCCCCATGGGCCTTGCACTTAAGCTTTGTGGAGGAGTAGCAGCTGGCTAAAGCTGGTGTCTTGGCAGGGAGGGGGTAAGGCACAGTGCCTGCGAATGGCAAACCTACGTGCTGGATTGAACTGCTACCAGAAGGCAGAGGGGAAGCAGCATTGGGAATAAATCAATACCCACAAAACCCAAACAGGAAGGAACAAGTCCTCCTTCCTTCTCCAACATAGCCTGTTCACAGAAGCTAAGAAGGAGCCAGCTGACAAAGCTGAACTGTGCTTTGCAGAATCCAAGCACCATCATCATGAAGCATCATAGAAGCTCAGGTTTGAGAGAGAAAAGATAATAAGCTAATAACTGGCATAAAGAAAAAAAAAACTGCCGTCAAGTCGGATCCGACTCATAGCGACCCCTCCTTGGGTTTCCAAGGCAGTATCTATATGAAAGTAGATTGCCCCATCTTCCTTCCGAGGAGTGGCTGGTGGGTTTGAACCGCTAGCCTTCTGGTTAGCAGTCAAGTGCCTGAGGCACTACACCACCAGAGCTCCCATAACTGTCACAGCTTTCCTGAATTATAAGTTCCTAGGATTGTTGACTTAAAACTTGAAGAGTAGTTGGTATATGTTAGTTAAATTGCTTATTGTAGAAAAAGGTTTACTTAAAGGTGTAAAGCATGTCATAGGCAGCTGATTTTACCCATCAACCTTATAATAATTACCTGTTCACTGTGATATTACTCTTCTTCCTATAATGAACTAAAATTTAGAAAAGGCCTGAGAAGACCCTCTTGAAATTAAGAACATGATAAAGGTATTCTTTGTAAACATTTACAGAAAAAATGACTTTTTGCCTGATTCGTCCCAAATGGATCAGTGACATGGGTGATTAGCTCCCCACACAGCATAAGGGAGACCAGACAGTAGACCCCTCATGGCCCTGAATCTTAACCCATTTTAAAAAGCAAGGTCTCCATTGAGCCATCTGTCTTTGCTGTCCAGCTGACTTGGGAGCATACCAGTTCATGCTTTTCATTATGATATCTAAACTAGTTAAATCAAGGAAAATGTATGCACTTAGGTCTATTGGTTAAGGTTCCCAAGATGAGAAGTGGCTTTAACAGATAGTTACTGTTGGTGCCAATCAATTGGATTTTTATTGGATAGATGTAGAAAAACTTGTCAGAAAGAAAGCATGGATGTTTTTCCTTTGTGATGAGGTTTGACTGAAAGCAGAAAATAGACTGCCTTAAGATACATTTGGTATTTATTTAAAATGGCTGTGGATTCTTCCTTGGTGAGAAAAGTCCAAAGAGTCATTGTGTACATAAAGTAATGCTAAATATGGACATCAGCAACCCAAGAGGAAAGCACTTTTAGGTTCATTCAAATGTTTCCACGTTTATACTGGGAAATGGCCGCAGCTGGCTTTTGGAGGGCCAGAACAGGTAGGGCAGGCCAGGAAGCGGCGGCAGACACCTTTTGAAGGGCTGGAACAGGTAGGGCAGGCCAGGAAGTGGGAGAGGAGCAGTTTGGAACAGCTAAGAGAGATAAACTTAGTTTGTCATCCTTTGGTGGTTTGTGTGATGCTGTGGGGGTGGAAGCCATGCCACCAGTGTTGGCAAATGCCAGCAGGGTTACCCATGGTGGACAGGTTTCGGCGGAGCTTCCAGACTAAGACAGGCTTGGAAGAAGGAAGAGGCCATCCACTTCTCAAAGAATTGCCTAGTGAAAACCTTATGAATAGCAGTGAAACACTGATATATTACTGGAAAACTTTATGAATAGCCCTGAAACATTATCTGATATAGTGCCAGAAGATGAGCCCCTCAGGTCAGAAGGCACTCAAAATATGACTAGGAAAAGGCTGCCTCCTCAGAATAGACCCGACCTTAATGATGAGGATACAGTAAAGCTTTCAGGACTTCCATTTGCTGATGTAGCATGACTCAAAACGAGAAGAAACGGCTGCAAACATCCATTCATAATTGGAACACAGAATGTACAAAGTATGTATCTAGAAAAATTGGAAGTTGTTAAAAATGAAATGGAACACATAAAGATTGATATCCTAGGCATTAGTAAGCTGAAATGGACCGACTTTGGCCATTTTGAATCAGACAAGCATATGAACTACTGTGCCGGAAATGACAAATTGAAGAGGAATGGTGTGGCAACAAAAAATGTTTCAAGATCTGTCCTGAAGTACAATGCTGTCAGTGCCAGGATAATATCCATAAGCCTACAAGAAAGACCAGTTAGTATTACCATTATTCAAATTTACACACCAACCACCAAAGCCAAAGATGAAGCAATTGAAGATTTTTATCAACTTCTACAGTCTGAAATAGACTGAACATGCAATCAAGAAGTGTTAATTCTTGTTAATCCACAGGTGTGTGGAATGCAAAAGTTGGAAACAACGAAGTTACCGGTAGTTGGAAAATATGGCCTTGGTGACAGAAATGATGCTGGAGATTGCATGATAAAATTTTACAAGACCAGTGACTTATTCATTGCAAATACCTTTTTTCAGCAACACAAACGGCAGCTATATACATGGACTTTGCCACACAGAGTACACAGGAATCAGATTGACTACATCTATGGCAAGAGGTGATGGAGAAGCTCAATTTCTTCAGCCAAAACAAGGCCAGAAGCTGATTGTAGAACAGACCATCAACTCCTCATATGCAAGTCCAAGCTGAAGCTGAAGACAATTAAAAGAAGTCCACGGGACCCAAAATATGACCTTGAGTATATCCCTCCTGAATTTAGAGACCATCTAAAGAATAGATTTGATGCATTGAACAACAATGACCAAAAACCAGAGGAATTGTGGGATGACATCAAGAACATCATCCATGAAGAAAGCAGAAGGTCGTTAAAAAGAAAAGGAAGAAAAGACCAAAATGGATGTCAGAAGAGACTCTGAAACTTGCCCTTGAACGGAGTGTAGCTAAAGCAAATAGAAGAATCTACAGAAGATTTCAAAGAGCAGCTTGAGAAGACAAAGTCAATTGTTATAATGAAATGGGCAAAGAACTGGAGTTAGAAAACCAAAAGGGAAGAACATGCTTGCCATTTCTCAAGTTGAAAGAACTGAAGAAAAAATTTAAGCCTCGAATTGCAATATTGAAAGATTCTATGGGCAATATGTTGAATAATGCAGGAAACATCAAAAGAAGATGGATGGTATACACAGAGTCACTATGTTGTTGTTATGTGCTGTCGAGTCGGACCCGACTCATAGCGACCTCTCCTTGGGTTTCCAAGGCAGTATCACTATGGAAATAGATTGCCCAACTTTCCTTCTGAGGAGCAGCTGGTGGGTTTGAACCACCAGCCTTCTGTTTAGTAGTCAAATGCCTTAGGCACTACACTACCAGAGCTCCTCCAGAGTCACTATACCAAAAAGAATTGGTAGATGATCATCCATTTCAGGAGGTGGCATATGATTAAGAACCAATGGTATTGAAGGAAGAAGTTGAAGCTGCACTAAAGGAACTGGTGAAAAACAAGGCTCTGGGAATTGACAGAATGCCCACTGAGATGTTTCAACAAATGAATGCTGCACTGGAGACACTCATTGGGCTATGCCAAGAGATTTGGAAGACAGTTACCTGGCCAACTGACTGGAAGAGATCCATATTTGTACCCATTCCAAAGAAAGGTGATCCCATTGAATGTGGAAATTATCAAACAATATCATTGATATCACATACAGGTAAAATCTTCCTGAAGATAATTCAAAAATGGTTGTAGCAGCATATTGACAGAGAACTTCCAGAAATACAAGCTGGATTCAGGAAGGGGATGTGGAACAAGGGATATCATAGCTGATGTGAAATGGATCTTGGCTCAAAGCAAAGGATAACAGAAAGATGTTTACTTGTGTTTTATTACCTATTCAAAGGCATTCAATTTTGTGGATCATAACAAATTGTGGATAACATTGAGAAGAATGGGAATTCCAGAACGCTTAATTGTGCTCATGAGGAACCTGTATGTAAGCCAGGAGGTTGTCATTTGAACAGAACAAGGGGACACTGCATGGCTTAAAATCGGGAAGGAAGAGCGTCAGGGTTATTTCTTTTCCCCATACTTATTCAATCTGTATGCTGAACAAATAATCAAAGAAGCTGGACTCTGTGAAGAAGAATGCAGCATCAGGATTGGAAGAAGAATCATTAAGAGCCTGAGATACGCAGAACACACAGCTTTGCTTGCTGAAAGTAAGGATGACTTGGAGCATTCACTGATGAAGATTAAAGACTACTGTCTACAGTGTGGATTACATCTCAATATAAAGAAAACAAAAATCCTCACAACTGGACCAATAAGCAGCATCATGATAGTTGGAGAAAAGAGTGAAATTATCAAAGACTTCATATTAGTTGGTTCTATAATCAGTGCCAATGGAAGCAGCAGTCAAGACATCAAAAGACATATTGCATTGGGCAAATCTGTTGCTAAAAACCTCTTTCAAGTGCTGAAGAACAAAAGTTTCTCCTTGAAGACTAAGATGCACCTAACCCAAACCATGGTATTTTCAGTCGCCTCCTATGCATGTGAGAGCTGGACAATGAATAAGGAAGACCAAAGAAGAGTTGATGCTTTTCAGTTGTGATGTTGGCAAAGAATGTCGAAAGTGCTGTGGACTGCTAAAACAACTAACAAATCTGCCCTGGAAGAAGTGCAGTCGGAATGCTCCTTGGAAGTGAGAATGACCAGATTTGGTCTCACCTACTTTGGTCATGTTGTCAGCAAGGGCCATTCTCTGGAGAAGGATGTCATACTTGGTAAAGTGGAGGGCCAATGAAAGAGGGGAAGGCCCTCAACAAGATGGATTGACACGGTGGCTGCAGCAATGGGCTCAGGTATAGTAGAGATTGTGAGGCTGGCACAGGATTGTTTCATTCTGTTGTACATAAGGTTGCTATGAGTCATAGATGACGCGACAGCACATAACATACTCAAGAATCTTATTCATATACAAATAAAATACAAAGCTGCTGGAGAAAATCATAAGTTTTTCTTCCTTTGGTGTCTGTTTACAATTAAAAGAATTCTGTAGACATCAGATTCTATCATCAGATCCTTGGCATTCTATTGTAAACATATGCAGGAACTTTTTTGTTTTAAAAGAGAAACAGGTTACACAAGAGAAGGAAGACTGGCTGGCTGGAGCCCTTTTGAGAGGCTGGTGTGACTGCATTGTTACTGGAAGGAAGTTCTGGCATTTTAGCTTCATTTAGTGTAGGCTGCCAAAATGGCCCAATGGAGATGGGCTGGGACTGCTAGGGCCAGGCTTGGACAGGGAGACAGCAGCAGCAGAGAACAACACTAGATTCAGCGCTAGCAGAAGAGGTGGGTCCCTGGAGGCAGGAAGGAGTTCCAGCCCCACATCCTGTGCACCTCCGCAGGCTTCTCCTTCCTTTTCCACACACTGTCTTCAGGAAGTCCCATCACTCCTCTCCCCAAAGGACCTTGTTTCTGTAACTTAAACTCCTAGTCAAGAGAGCATGTCTCCATCTGGCAGCAGATGGCTGACTTCTACAGATTCTGGGGCTCCCCAGACCCAACCCTGAAAAGCCTGCTTCCAGGAACTCTCAGTTCCAGGATAACGGGGCAGCTGGTGACCCTGTCAGCAGTGTTGTGTCATTAACTTCAGAGGAGAAGCCAGAGGCCTACCAACCAAAACCAAACTCACTGCCGTCCAGTTGGATCTGACTCATAGTGACCCCTCCTTGGGTTTCCGAGGTGGTATCACTATGGAAGTAGATTGTCCAGCCTTCCTTCCAAGGAGTGGCTGGTGGGTTTGATCTGCCAGCTTTCTGGTTAGTGGTCAGTTGCCTAGGAGTGGAGTTTTCTGGTGGAGCCAACACCTACCTATTCAGATTGGTGCTTTTTGCTGGGCTGAGCTGCCACCATCTCTTGCAGGTTTCTCTATGCTCCTTTCCTCTTAATCTCTGCCTCCATTTGTCTCCTTTATAAGTCAGAGTGGAAACTGGAAGTTCCTTTCCAAACTTATTTTATGTAAGAAAAACTCAGAGGACAAAATATTAAGTCGTCACCTTTATAATTCTATGACCATTTATCTTGCAGCATTGAAAAAAATGTGAGAAGGCAAAGACAAATTACATACATTATTACCCACAGGCATTTTCATAGCTTGTTACTATGCATCTTCAGAAATAAGGGTAAATTAAAATTATGCTTAGAACCCAGAGGTTTTGTATCTTGTTTTCTTCTTAGATGCTGTGCTGGAATTTAAAGATTACTACTTAACTTAGGTCTAAGTCTGTTAAGTTAGTTAAGAATCTGAAAATTATAATTTTGCTAACACATTAAATTTTATAAATTAAAACCATGCAAGAAATTTACAAAATTCAACCATTTAAAAAAAAAGAGCAAAAATTAAATCCTATAAAATATACAATTTTTTACATATAATTTTAAATTTTAAACAAGTGATAGGAAACTTATTTTGGCTCATGAAACTAATATAGGGTATTTAGCTAGTTTGAATCATGAGAAATTTAATCTTGATCTTAAATAACCATAATATTGTCCTGACATTTTAAAAAAAAAGGATAGTTGAAAGATTCTGAATCATGTAAAAGTTTTTCTTTTATTTTGGAATTTCTCCAGGCCTGGTTCCTGGGAAAATGGTCACAGACTGAGAGGCTTTCCTTTTTACCTTGTAGCTAGTTACAATGACTTATATACTTGTATCTATAAAAAGAAACATAATTTAGCCACCTTTTCACACAGTTTTGACTGTTTATCTGAATTAAGTATTCTTAGCATATCCATAAAACTGAAAGATTTCTTCACTAAGTTGGCTTCACCTGGTTCAATGAGAATCACTCAATGGTGTTCATCTGGGGGCTGGGACTGACCAGAGGATCCAAGATGGCTTCACTCATATACCTGCTGCTTTGACAGGACACAGGAGCTCTGGTGGCACAGTAGTTAAGATATTTGGCTGCTAACCAGAAGGTCAGTGGTTCAAACCCACCAGCTGCTACACAGGAGGAAGGTGAGGCAGTCTACTTCCATAAAGATTCACAGCTTTGGAAACCAGTGGGGGTTGGATGAGTTGGAATTGACTCCATGGCAGTGGGTTTGGTTTGGTTTGATGGGACAGAGGAAACTGGGATAGCTGGGTCCCTTTCTCTGTCCACATCACCTCAGGACCTCTCCATAGCTTTTCCACATGGCTTCTCCAGCAGGGAGGTCAGACTTCTTACCTGGTAGGTCTGGGCTCTAAGACTGTGTTCCAAGAGACAAATTCTGAAGGCCTGAGCCTGGAAGGTGGCATTGGTCACTCCCAGTGCCTTCTATGGATCAATGCAGAAAACAAGCCCACTAGATTCAAGGAAGGAGCTCTGGTGGTGTAGTGCCTAAGGCATTTGACTGCTAACCAGAAGGCTAGTGGTTCAAATCCAGCAGCCACTCCTCAGAAGGAAGACTGGGCAATCTACTTCCATAGAGAAACCACCTAGGAAACCCAAGGAGGGGTCGCTATGAGTTAAATCAACTCTATGAAGGAGAGGGGACATATGCCCACCCCTCTTAATCCACCTTTCCTGGATCTTCACCTTCCTACTCACTTGTGACAACACTCTACCAAGGCTTCTGCAGTTGTTTCTGAAGGTCTATGTGGGCATCACACATATATACTCACCACCCTATCAGCCAGCTACACCCCTACAGGATTCCCTGAGTCAGCATCCTATAACCTCAAGTGGTGAGACCATGGTGATGGTCCCATGCAGAAAGAGAAATGACCCTCCACCTACTCACTATGTTGCCCTGTGGCTCTCAGTCCTTGGTGGCTGCCTGAAGTCCTTCTTAGAGCTGGGTTGCTATCTGGGGGCCCATAGAGACTCCTGTCTAGCATTCTCACTCTCCTTCCTGCCACCTGGTACCTGAAGCCAGCCTCACCAGCAAAGCCACACCCACACCCACAACCACTCTGAGGCCAGCATCTATAATCTACAATAAGATAGGACATGCCCATGTCCTTGCTGCTTCACTTGTGGGCACAGATTTTTGGAGGGAGGGGACCAGGCTAGGTTCCAACCCCCCTTACCACCCACCCAATAGATTCCTTGACTGGAGCCTAGGTGTTCATCAAAGGAGCATGGTGACAGAGGCCAAAGTGATGATTCCACCCTGCCTCGCTCCCCACAACCAGCTCCAGGCCTCCATGTAAACCTGGTCCCAGTCAGTGAACAGTGCCCCCTTTTACAGTTGTGGGACTAGGACAAAGCATTCCCTTCTGAATCTTGGTCTCCTCATGCTTTCAGGTGGGATGAGACTGCCCACAGTTCCTTATTCCTACCCTCCCACCCCCTCTCCCCTTTTCTCTCTGCCAGCAGCTCAGGCTGGGATAGAGGTAATGGGTTTGTTTCCTGTAGCCCCCTGCTTTGCCCCATAGGACACAACACTTGGACCCCTCTTCCACCCAACCCATTTGAGGACCACACTCATTGCTGGTTGGCTTTCCAGAGACCCTGAGAGAAG
>NW_006921837.1:1180621-1211876 GCF_000298275.1 Orycteropus afer afer
CAAAAGGGTTCATATTTGTTGTCTGTACTGCCCATGTACCTCTCTATGTCTTTCTCATCCTCAATGCTGCCATATTGGTCACTCACATTTGGTACATTGCCCTTGAGAAGAAATTATTGCCAAACTCTTTCCATGCCTCCCTGTTATCAGAAGTGTCCTGTCCAGCCCTGGTTCCTGGGGAATTGGTCATAGACTGAGAGCTTGGGCAGGCCTAGCAGACAGTCAGTCCACCCCTGTGTTGTACAGGGAGGAATGTGAAGCCCATAGAGGCAGAGCCTGCCTGGTCACAGGGCACACAGGCCATGAATCTGGCAGGAGCCCAGGTCTTTACCTCCCAGCTCAGAGAAGTTTCCTCAGTGGATTGGTGTGGGTCCCCTGGGGCCTAGGACTGGGACAGAGTGTTTAGCACTGCCATTTACCTGTCCCTCCCAGGCCATCAGCATAACTGGAGAATTCTCAGGAAGTTCAGGGCCCTTCAAGCGTCCATTTCCTGGAACACCTGGGAAGCTCTGGGAAGGACACCAAGACATCCTCTGATCTCTGGCCTCTAACTTGCCCCACCTGGAATGAAGGGGCCTGGAGCTCTGGACCCAGTCCAGAACCCGAAGAGTTAAGACCCAGGAGCCGCCTGGGTGTGATCCCAGGGTTGGCACAAATCCCATCTGCCTGTGCTGCAGCTGGAAATCCACTCTGGGGGGTGGTTCCCTGACCAGGGTTCTCTGGGTTAAGTGCCCACCCAGCCAAGGGCCCCAGGGTCTCTTTCCCTGGGTGACTGTTCTCTTCCTCCCCCAGAAATCCACACTCATAAAGGAGGCCACTTTATCCACAACAAGCAACTTGAGCTCCTTGTAGCCTGGAGCCATGAGCAGTGATGGATCCAGGGGTAAAGTAAAGAAGGGGGTTGTGAGGATGGCTGAAGGGAACCTGAGGCTCCAAAGGGCCAGGGCTAGCAGGATTCAGAAGAGGGGCCCATTTTCTGCCTGCTGGGCCAGGGCTCCATGCCCAGTGTCTGGCCTGGGAGCACTAGGAAGGGGTCTGTGTGTCCCTCATCTTGGGTCTGCACTTAGGTTAGGCTCAAGAAGGAAAGGAGGGAAGGAGCAGTGAGTGGATATGCACAGCACAACAAGGAGGGATGGCAGAGACACAGGTGGGGAGGGGAGAGGAAGGATAGGCCCCTCTGGGTCCACCCAGAGAGCCCAGGAAGGTTGGATGAACATCCCCGCACTTTGTCCCTAGCCCAAGGCAGAGGTGCTGACCAGGTTGGTGTGGGTTTTGAGCATAATGTCCAACACCGCTCCTTACACCCCACTCCCTGCTTCCCGCTGGCCTCCCTGATGTGTGGCAGGTCTATCTTGGTTAGGGTTCCCTCCTGGAGCTGCCCCAGGACCACCAAAACCATCCCCCAAGAGCTTCCCAGCATATGCTGGGACACCAGTAGCTTCCCCAGCAGCTCCTTCTAGGAAAAGATCATCCCATACGCCTAGGCCAGGTCCCTGTTGCCCTGCCCTGGGTCCCTCTCTTCCCCCCTGCACTCAGAGCCTCCCTGCCAACCTCAGCCAGTCAGCCTGAGGAGGCTCAGCTGTGGGGGAGGCGGGAGGAAGGGCTGGGCATCCTGTTCTAACAGATTCGTCTTCGTTCCTGGAGGATCTGGAGGATCAGAAGCCAGGCTGTCCACTGTTCCAGGCTGTCTAAAGTCCCAGGCTGCCCACTGTCCCATGGTGTCCACTGACCTAGACTGCAGGTCTTGCCAAGCATCATCCAGGCCTCTCAGCAGGTCAGGAAAAGCATGGTGCGCGGGGACCCATTCTCTGTCCAAAGTTGGAACAAGCACTTGGCTCAACCCAAGTACCACCAACCGAAGGGCAAGTACATCTCAGGCTCGGCCTGTGAAAGCCTTGGCTGGAGTGCTACATCCTGGAGAAAGCCATGAGGGAGGACCAGGTGACCCCTCAACCAAGACCAACTCCTTAGGAATGGCCAGCACAAGCTCCCTGGACCAAAACGAACCCCTTCCCTGGGGTCAGAGTCGTCTGCCTCAGGCTGCCCCAAAACACAGCTCTATGCAAGCCTCCAGCACCTTTGGCTCAGGGGCTAGGACTGCCAGGAGGCAGGTCTGTGCTCTGAGTGCTGCTCTCATCCCTGGTAGCCTTTGGCTCTGCCCTCAGGGATAGGCCTGGAGGGCCACTCATTCTGGCTTGTTCCCATCCCAAAAGTCTCCACCTGGCCCCGCCTGAGATCCATATTGCTGCAGCATCCACATTAGAATTGACCAGTTAATCCCAAAAAATCGAAAATAAATTATCAAGACAACATGGGAGGTAAAGAAAGTTCTAGAAAACAATGGCAGACTCTAGGTAACATTTCTATTGCATGAGAAATTATTAGGCCAGTCCCTCAGAGAGCCCTGCTGATGGTTCTGTGTGCTCTGGGAGAGGTAGGGGTGGCGTGGGGTCCTAGCAGAGTGGTATTGGGGGGGTGCACTGGCCATGGATGGCTCAAAAGGGATGGCTTAAAGGGGGTGGCTGGGAAGACCCACTCAGGGTTCAAAAAAAGAACCGATTGTTCCCAGTCAGGACACTTTTCAGTTTGCAGGCAAAGGCCCAGGGAGTAGAAAGGCTGGGAGGAAGCCCAGAGGCCGATGGCTGAAGGCTTGGTGCAAAAGAGCCCACTGTGAGTGGGGCTCCTCCTAGTGGTGAGATGGTGACAAGGGTTTCTGAGGCGGTTGGGGGGCTCTTCGCTCCAACTTTAGCCAGGCCTTGGGCTGGTGGAGATGGAAGGGAGCTTCTGGAGCCAATGTCTTTGGATGGAGCCCGGGGAGGGGGTGGAGGGGCAGACTTCGATCCAGGTATGCCGAAGGTACCCTTGACGCTGGGAGTAGCCCCCTGTGCTCTCCCACACTGAGAGCTGGTTCTCTCTGGTGGCTTCACAGTAGAAGGGGGAGAAGCTACAGGTGCCTGTGTCTTCACTGGGGGGTAGATGACTTCTCCAGTTATCTCGTTCACCCAGAAAAAGGAATCCAGAAGCCTCTTCCCCTGTCCAAACTGACTAGACATACCTAAAGAGAGGAAATTGAGACAGCACAGGTGCACCTTCTGGTTTTCCCGCTGTGGTGGGAGGCGCCATGCCATACCTTGTGGGTCAGAGGGAGCCATCAGCTTGGGGTTTCTGTACACCTAAACTTTTTTTTGTTGTTTTTTGGAAGCTCTGGTGGCATAGTGCTTGTGGTAGTTAAATTTGTATGTCAACTTGGCTGGGCCTGGTTGAGTGGCTGGGCAGCTGGTGAAATTATCAATTTCCTGGTAGTTATTCCTCATGATGAGACTGGCAATCAACTCCATGGTGGGATCTACCACAAGCAGCTGAGTAGCTGCCTTAGGGTTGTGGTCTGCTTCCTGTACATAAAGAGAAGCCTTGGGGATAGTCTCTAGCTTACGGCACGCTTGGACCCTGCATGTAGCCATGTCCTTGTTCAGCAGCCTGCCATTCTCTGCCGACCTTGGGACTTATAGTGGACTTAAATTAATGGCCTGCCATGTGGTTTGGTAACATCGGGACTGTGCCTTTTTACTTGTCAACCTTGGGGCTTTTCAAGTAGCAGCCAGCAGCTGTCTGAGTGAAGAAAACCCTCTAGCTCAGTGGGCCAGGAGCTGGAGCAGAGCTGAAGCCCAAGGCTGAGGGGCTTTCACCCAGCCCCTAAAGCCTGACATTTTGAACTTGGACTTAAAGCCTCCAAATTGTAAGAGAACAAACTCCTGTTAGTTAAGGCCATCCCATTTGTGGTATATTCCTGTTAGAGTGGCATTTGGTAACCAGAACAGTGCCTAAGGCATTTGACTGCTAACCAGAAGGCTGGTGGTTCAAACCCACCAGCCACTCGTTGGAAGGAAGAATGGGCAATCAACTTCCATAGAGATATTGCCTCAGAAACCCAGGGAGGGGTCACTGTGAGTCGGATCCCACTTGACGGCAGTGAGTTTTTTTTTTAAAACCTTTTGCTAGGTTCTGTCAGGACAGGCACACTCCGCGGCACTCCAGAAATCCTCCCAGCATCAGGAGCAGGCCCATCTGGAGATCTCTGAACATTCTAGGGTCTTCCTTTTTTACAATCATCTTTTCCAAAAACATTTTCATCTTAATTAAATACACCAAGAATTATACTTTATATCTCATATTGACCTACTTCAGATATAACTGTGCGTGTGTATGTGTGTGTAACAACTTCACAGAACAAAATTATGTACAATGCTCCTTGATGTTTCCTATTCTTTTCTAACCAATAGAAAATGCTAGTTGCCACACCCTAAACCAGTGTTACAAAGAAAGCAACAATGATTGATGGCCTATAGTGTGTAGAAGAGTAATAAGCAAATGGAGAATGCTGGATCTTATACAAAAACAAAAAAATTACTCTTGCCAATTTTACATATGTGGTTGTCAGAACTGCCCCATAAAGATGGCCATGGTAATGAAGATTGTGGACTTCAAAATATGGAGATTATAGTGAAATGTCTGAGTGGCCCAATCTAATCACATGAGCCCTTAAAAGCAGAGAACTTTCTCTGTCTGAGGTCAGAAATATTTGACAGGAAAGTGAGAGATTCTAAATGTGTGAAGGACTTGACTCATCCTTGCAGGCTTAACAAGGGAAATGGCCAAGTGGAAACTGTGAAAAAAATGAATCTTGTCAGCAAACTGAAAGTAGATTCTCCCTCAAAGTTCCAAGATAAGAACCTAGGATGGCCAGAAACTTGATTTTGATTTTGGATTTGTGATTCTCTGAGCCTCTGACCCATATTACTGTCAGATAATAAATGGGTATTGTTTGAAATATCTCTATCTGTGGCAATTTATTACAGCAGCAACAGGAAACTAATACACCCTATGAACACTTTGCCAGGACCAGTATGAGGGAGGATGCCAAAGTGCAAGCTTCCTGAGCTTCAGGGTAAGTCCACCTTCAGTGTGCACCTATTAGAAAGTTCGGGGGACACTTCCTAGACATGTCTTTTTGCCAAGCTTTCTCATTGTTTTACCGTCATCAAAATGGACACAGTGACAGTGGTGCCTCTGAGAAACTTCTTGTGCTTTACCCAGTAGTAGGTCAACCAGCCTCATCCTGACACCCTGAAGCTTCTATAAAGCTCTGGCTTGTCCTCAGCTACTGTAGTGCCCCCTTTGGTGGCCCAGACAGTCATGAATGAAGTCAGGGACCCCAGAATTGGAGTGGCTGGGAGCAGGGCTGGGACATGGGTAGGACCAAGAGAGAGGACTGGGGGATACCGGGTCAAGCAGGTAGGGTCTGGCCAGGAGTTGAGGGGAACAGAAAGGTAAGAAGGGTTGGAAGCTCACTTGTTGGAAGACTCTGGAGTGGAGGAGGCTGTGGAGGGAGCCAGAGGGAGAAGGAAGAGCATCAGAAGGCTGGGGCCTCCTAGCAACCAGACCTTTATTGTGTAAACCTTTCCCACTGTATCTCAGTTCAGATTCCGCCAGGCAGTCCCAGACTTCACCATAGCAACATCCCTCCCCCTTCCTCTCTGTCATCATGCCCCATATTTCCAACCTAGAGATGGCCATGGTGTTCACCTTTAACCCTTCCCATATTTCCTGGCTTGGAGCAGTCCTATCACGTGGTTCCATACACTGCACTTGTTTTTTGTAGAACATTTATAGACAAGTGGGGATGTCATCCATTAGCACAGTTCTTCTCCACAGAGTAGAGGCTAAAGGCTCTTGGATTAGGAGTTTCTCACAGATCCATTCCCTGCTTAGGGGGAGTTTAGCTTGCCCTGGGCCTCATACCACCTTCACACCCATATCTCCCTGAGATTTAGTTTCTGCTCCTCATGTCACCATCCTGAAGTAAGATTCTGCCCTAACCCAGGACACAGCTGCCCCTGACCTGGGGTCACCACACTCTGTAGGTCCCCACAGCTGCCATGTGTCCCATGCTACTGGCCCCATCATGCTGATAGGGAAGGTATGATAGAGCAGGAAAGAGCTCTCCCTTAGCCTGGCCCCAGCCCATCTAATAAGACTTTTCTCCACCTTGGTGCCACTTGTTGGAGGGGCTCACCCCACCCTCAATATTTACAATATTTATCAGGGAAGTAACATGTTATAATAATTCAGGTTTAGGAACACTCAGAATACAGTTCTTCAGTCTGGACAGCCTTCCCCTGGAAGGTCTTTTTGTAAGCTCAGCTGAACTTACGTGATTTATCTCCTCTCAGCCTCCAAGTGTTCCCCTCCTAGCAGTTCCCCTCCACTGGCAACTCTCACCTCACTGGTATCAGTGCTGTGCAACTTCCCAGGATGCTGTGGGCCAGTTACTATCAGGAGGCCCTTGCTCTGGAAAGGGAAAAGCCCACCACCCTCCCGGCTCTTCCTCTCCTGCCCCTGCACTTGGTTGGGCTCCAGTGAGTACCCACCTCATCCCACCCCTCCCCTCTGGATGATCTTTGCCTGCACAGAAGCAGGTCTCCAAAATATTAACTCCATTGTTCTTCCTCATCTTGGAAACACATGAGTTAAGAGTTTACTTGTTCCCACAACAGCTTCCAGCTCTTGATAAATGTGCTCTTGGGCTCTCTCTTCTGCCCATGTACAAACTCTGAACTCTACACACTTTGGAATGTTCTTTCTTCTACTGCCTTCCCACACACTCTAAGGAACCTTCCAAAGACTCTGGGCAATTAGCTCACATATTTCTGAAATGCCTTCAATACAAGGGCAAATCTGAACACTGCCAGAGACACTGGAAGATCAAAGTTCCAGGGGCATGGTAGACACTTGGTTAACACTTTCTGACTAAGGTATAGGTCCTACAAGTTTGTCCCCGAGCTAGCTCTGAGGCTGAGGAGTTCAGGAGGTTCCTTCTTGGAAGTGTCTTCGGAGAAACTTTACCCCAGCTCGCTGTTTGAAAACTCTATAACGATTTCTTCTTCAGTCTGCTTTTTCTTTCCTGAGATCTGCTTTTTAGTTTTGTCCACCCCAGTGGACAGGAGGTTTTGTCTGGCCCCTTGTCAGTGATGACTGGTCTGACTGCACTCAGGAAACACCAAGTTACACAAGCCCTGACCTGCGGTCTCGCTGCCATTCTCCTGCGGTCCTTTTGATCTAAAACTGTACCTCCTGCAGGCCAAACACCTGCTTCCTGTATGTTTTCACTATTAAAGCCAACATGTGCATATCTTTTAAAATCTTACTTGTTTTTTAGTTGTGATCTGGGTGAAAGTTTATAGAGCAAATTGGTTTTCTATTCAACAGTTCATATACATTTTGTTTTGTGACACTGACTACAATCCCTACAATGTAACAGCACTTTTCTCATTTTCTCCCTGTTTTCTGCTTCCCTTCATCCTCCTTTCCTATCTCTTCCTGCCTTCTGAGCTTTATCCCTGGGCAAATGCTGCTCTTTTGCTCTCATATGATTGATTGTTCTAAGGAGTGTTATTGGTGTTACTGTTCACCTTATACGTCCATTGATTGGCTGAAAGTTGGGCCACAGGGGTGAGGACAGTTCCAGGTTTGAAGTGTTACTAATGGCCATAGTTTTTTTTTTTTTTTTTAAATTGTGATTTGGGTGAAAATTTAGAGTTAATTCACTTTCCATACAGCAATTCACATACACTGTCTCATGACATTAACCATAATTTACCACAATGCAACAGCTCCCCTCCCACTTCCTCCCGACAGTCACCTCTTCCCTGTATTCATCCCTCCATGCACTCCTGCCCCCTGAGCTGTCTCCCTGTGCATAAGCAGCCCTTCTTTCGCCCATGATTGTTTTCTCCAAGGAGTATATCTACTTGAGGTAAATGTTCAACTCTTATGCCTGTCTTTCATTTGGCTGGAAGCCACAGGTGTGGGTTCAATTCCAGACCTGAAGGGAAGCTAGGGGCCATAGTCTCAGTGGTTCCACCAGGCTCTATCAGACATCAAACTTGGCCCTGCCCCCCTTTTTTTTCCTCAAATGATTTTGAGTTTTGTTCCACATTGTTCTCCCTCTCTACCCAGGATCTCCTACATAGTTCCCCCTCTGAGTGGTTGACAGTGGTAGCCAGGCACCATCTAGTTCTTCTAGTCTCATATAGTCGTATAGGCTGCGGACTGCATGGTGTACCAGTTGCTTGGACGAATTGTTTCCATGGGTCTTTGTTTTTCTTGTTTCTTCTTTGCTGTGGACAAGAAAAGACCCATTGTTATATCTAGATGGCTGTTTGCAAGCCTTTAAAATCCCAGTCGCTACTCGTAATGGCCATAGTCTTGGGGATTCCACCAATCTCAAACAAATCAGTAAGCCTTGACTTTGTATAATTTTAAATTTTGTTCCACATTTTTCTCCTATGCTATCTGGGACCTCCTATCGTGATCCCTTTCAGAGCAGTTAGCAGTGGTAGCTGGGCACCATCTAGTTTTTCTGGCCTCAGAGACATGGAGGCTCGGGTTTGCTTGGTCCATTAGTCCTTTGGACTGTTTCCTTTCATCTTTGATTTTCTTCATTCTTCATTGCTCCAGACAAGAAAAGACCAATAGTTGCACCTTAAATGGCTGTTCACAAGCTTGTAAGACCCAAGTCACTACTCACCAATGTAGGATGTAGAACACTGTCTCATGGACTATGTTATGCCAATTGACCTTAGTGTCTCCCAACACTATTGTCCTAAATAGTGACTCACTCCTTCAAGGTGTTTGGTTATGGTTAAGAAGTTTTCACAACTTTGCCCCTTGTATGCTCTACTATATTCATGGATATATTTGCAGCACATATAAACACATATTTTGAAATATCTTCTGTCAAATCTATATATGCTCATGGGTGTAGCCCCATTAGCTTTCCCAACCCTATTCAGCTTGAGTGTCTCTGTATCCATTCATAGATTATTGTTTACTGTTATTACAGGACTGTATATGTAATAGTATTTACCTTTGTTGCCTTTAAGTCTTGTGCTCTTCCCAGTTTCCCCCTCTGCCTTGATCATTTTGTGCTGACCTCCCCCTTATTGTACATTGTCTGTCCCTTCACCCACGTTAATATGTGTCTACCCTCTAGTTGGTGATTTACGCTCTCTTCCCCTCCCACCCCCGGTAACTTTCAAAGAATGATTCTTTCTGTGTGTAAACCTTTGGTTCACTTTTTACAATAGTAGTCTCATACTTTTCCTTTTGTGATTGACTAATTTCACTCACCATGTCATCTAGGCTCATCCATGTTATGAGGTCTATCACAGATTTATTGTTATTCTTTAACATTGTTTAGCATTCTACTGTGTGTATATACCATAGTTTGTTTATCCATTCATCTGTTGATAAGCACTTTAGGTTGTTTCTATCTTTTTGCTATTGTGATAATGCTGTGATGAACATGGGTATGCATATATATGTTCATGTGCTGGTTCTTATTTCTGTTAAGATATATACCTAGTATTGGGATTGCTGAGTCATTTGGTGTTGCTGTTTAGGGAAGTACACCATACTGTTTTCTACAATGGATGTACCATTCTACACTCCCACCAGCAGTGTATGAGGGTTCCAGTCTCTCCACACCCTCGCCAGCATTTGTTGTTTTCTGTTTATTTTTTAACATTGCTGTTATAGTTGGGGTACCCCTGGTGGTGTAATGCCTAAGGCATTTGACTGCTAACCAGAAGGATGGAAGTTCAAACCCACCAGCCGCTCCTTGGAAGGAAGATTGGGCAATCTACTTCTGTAGAGATAACCCCTCAGAAACCCAAGGAGGGGTCACTATGAGTAGAATCAACTCCACGACAGTGAGTTTTTTTGAGTATTATAGCTGGGGTGAGATGATCTCATTGTTTTGATTTGCATCTCTCTAACAGTTAATGACTGCGAGAATTTCTTCATGTATTTGTTAGCTGCCTAAATGTCTTCTTTGGTGAAGTGTCTATTCATGTTCTTTGGCCATTTTTTTATGATTAGGATTGTGTGTCTTGTGTTGTCAAGGTGACACGATACAATGGGTTCACCACTTTAACTCCAACAAGAATGAGGGAGATAACCAGAATGAGTAAGATGGATTTTATATCTCAGCACGAGGAGACAGCGAGAATAATTTCTCAAAGGTCTGTCTCCGGGAACAAAAGCAGTTGTTGTTGTTGCTGTTGTTATGTGCCTCAAGTCAGACCTGACTCATAGTGACCCCTCCTTGGGTTTCCAAGGGGGTATCACTATGGAAGTAGGATTGCCCAACCTTCCTTCCGAGTGGCTGGTGGGTTTGAACCCCCAGACTTCTGGTTAGCAGTCAAGTGACTTAGTCACTACGCTACCAGAGCTCCTAGAGAAGTTTTATAATCTGTGGGGAAGTGGGGAGTTACACATATTCAAAGCTTTTGGGGGAGTGTCATGCTTTATTCATAGGGAACAGGGTTATAGCTTAGCACGGAAGTGGCCTACAGACCCCTCGCTTCTGAAGTGGGTCCATGTAACACAAATGACGTAGTTCAGATGATTTTTGGTTCTACGACATGAATCTTAATGTTCTCAGGGGTCAATAAAAAGGGTAAAAGTGTCTTCTTTGTGCATGTAGGATTAGGTTGAGTAGTTCTAGACAAACAACTTTAGGATGTGTTACCTATAAGATAAAGGAACCGTGCACCTTAGCTACAAGATAGGGAACTATACTCATGCTAGCTTCAGGAGCAGTGGTGAATTAGTGAGCCTTAGGAAAAACAGTTAATCATTTGGTCTCAAGACTCTCCTTAGCTGGCCTCAGCAGAACACCCTGTCTTATCTCAGAGATGCTGAAGTTGCCAAAAATGTTTTCCCAATCTGTACATTCTTCTTTTTTTTTTTTTTTTCACTCTTTTGGTGAAGTCTTTTGATGTACACAAATGTTTAATTTTTAGGAGGTCCCAGTTATCTAGTTTGTTTTCTGCTGTTTGTGTATTTTTAGCTATGCTTGATAGTTTCTGGTGACATGGTGCCTAAGGCATTTGACTGTTAACCAGAAGGTTGGTGGTTCAAGCCCACCAGCCACTCCTTGGAAGGAAGGTTGGGCAGTCTACTTCCATAGTGATAACACCTTGGAAACCCAAGGAAGGGTCGCTATGAGTCGGATCAGACTTGATGGCAAGTGAGTTTGGCTTGGTTTTGGATAGTCTATTTATGTGCACATCTTTCTTTTTTTAGGTTATTTATTTTAATTAATCAATTAATGGATTAATTTAATTTTGATTTGGGTGGAAGTTTACAGAGCAAATTCACTTTCCATACAGCAGTTCACACACACTTTGTCTCATGACGTTGACTGCAGTTTACCACAATGCAACAGCTCCCCTCCCACTTCCTCCCGATAGTTACCTCTTCCCTGTATGTGCACATCTTTTTAACTGGCACAATTTCACCAAAGATAATTTGGAATTATAGTGGCTTCTTCTTCTTCTTCTTTTTTTTAATTAGGATTTGGGTGAAGATCTACAGAGTAAATTCACTTTTCATACAGCAGTTCACATATACTTTGTCTCATGTCATTGACCAAAATTTACAATGCAGCAGCTCCCCTCCCACCTCCTCCCCATAGTTACCTCCTCCCAGTGTCCATCCCTTCATACTCTTCTGCACCCTGAGCTATCTCCCTGTGCATAAGCAGCCCTTCCTTCTCCAATGATTGTTCTCTCCAGGGCGTGTGTCTACTTGAGGTAAATGTTTAACTCACATGCCTGTACTTTGTTTGGCTGGAAACCACAGTTGTGGGTTCAATTCCAGACCTGAAGGGCAGCTAGGGGCCATAGTCTCAGTGGTTACACCAGGCTCCATTGGACCAGCAAACCTGGTCCCCACCTTCTTTTTTTTTTTTGCCTCCAAATGATTTTGAGTTTTGTACCACATTGTTCTCCCTCTTTATGCAGGATCTCCTACATCCCTTCCAAGTGGATGGCAGTGGTAGCTGGGCACCATCTAGTTCTTCTGGTCTCATAGTTGTATAGGTTGCAGATCGGATGGTGTACCAGTCGCTAGGACTGATTGTTTCCATAATTTTGGTTTCCTTCTTTCTTCTTGACGAGGAGAGACCTGTTGTTGCATCTAGATGGCAGCTTCCTAGCTTTTAAGGTCCCAGTCACTACTCGTATAGTGGCTTCTTTTGAGGAACTTTGATGTGGACAAGTTTTTCTTTTGAGAGTAAAAAAAACAAAAAACAAAATCCTGAGTGTCTAGTCTGCTTTCTTTGATTGGTATGAGGAAGCTTTTAAATGTCATTTGAACTGAAACATTTCCTTCACAAAATACACATTCGATAAAGCTAATGGAAAACGTGTGATGGTCTCCCTTATCAGCACCTTAAGCAATATTCCGGGGTTAGCTTCTGATGTTGCCATTTCCAATGCTGTTTCCACACTTTTGTTGATGGTTTAAAGCAAGAACTGGCAGATATATTAAGTAAACAAAAGATATTGGTTGGCAAATCACTCCACTGCATAAATGTCAAATTTTGGATAAACATTTTAAAGAGACTTTAGATACCTAAATGAAAGAACCCTTGTGAGGAGGTAGTTTCTCTGATTCGCCTAAAAGAGAGATCATTTCGCTTAACTGGGAGTATCATGTCTTTTATTTTTATACTTCAGGGACTAATAAGTGCTAGCTTTAAAAATCTTAGTTCGATATAATTGTCTAGGACCCAAATTATGTCAAAACCAGCTAGATGACATTCTTTTTTTTTTGTATGTAAATGTTCAATCTCTTCCTAAGTTTCTTTCCCTTTCTTTTCAGACAGAACTAATTAGCTACTTACTACAGATAGAACTGAACCAGCTCCCTCTTGTGATTTTCTTCACCACTTCCAGTCTTCCCCTCGCTTGAGAACTAGATTTACTGATGAAAAAAAGTCATCCAGCTTTATGTGCACACTCTAGGCATATCTAGTTCAGATAAACAGTCAAAATGTACATTGAAAAAAGTGATAAACAATGCTTCTTTTTGTGGACACATTACAGCCTAAAATCTAAAGGAATTTATTTGGTTTGCAAAGACTGTGGCCTGCATATGGAACCTTAATGCCATCTTGAGCTTTCACCTAAGCTCAGACGCCATTTTGAATTTTCTGTTACTTTCCCAGTGTTTCTGATGTTGACTCACCCTTGTGGCCATGATAATTCTGGGGACACCCAGGAAAGTCCAGGTTGACCTCAGGAAGAGTAGATTAACTATGATACAGAAAAGGGGCTCACACAAAGAACAGGGAACTTGCCTAGACATATCTCTATAGAACAAAGAAGACATTTTCATAAAGGACAACTACCACCCTTATGTTCCTCTTGTTTTGGGTTATTGAACCAATGAAAACCTTCCTGACAATTGTTACTGAAAACCTGTACCACTGCAAGAAACAATCATGGTAATTCAATAACTTTAACATATCTATGCTCTGGTGGCGTAGTGCCTAAGGCATTTGACTGCTAACCAGAAGCCTGGCGGTTCAAACCCACTAGCCACTCCTGGGAAGGAAGGTTAGGCAATCTACTTCTGTAGTGATACTGCCTCGGAAACCCAAGGAGGGGTCACTATGAGTTGGGCCTGACTCGACGGCAGTCCATGGCAATTGTGTTCATTGCACGGAAAGATGAAGCTCTCATTGATTTGTAATTTATTAACTGACTTTTAATTTGTAATATTTCCTGCTGATTTTGTAATGTTCCTGGGATTTGGTAGGCGTTTGTTCTCATGACATGTCTGTCTGTTGTCCTTTGCTGTGTATGTCAAAAATCTCTTTTCTTCACTACTATACCTTTGTGGTAATTTTCCCCTAGGACAATAGTCATTTTAAGTAGTTAAGAGGTAATAAGGAAAGGAACCTATTTCAAAATGAAAGAAAACTTTGGCATGATTCAGAGTCTTTAACTATTAGCTTACCATTTAAAAAATATCAGTACTGCATTAGAGCTTAAATTCTAAGCCACGTGGGCTGTGGATGGCTGCAGTCTACAGTGGGAGACCTAACTCCATTTTGAGTCTTGACATAAGCCTGAGACAGATAAGACAGGGTGTTCTGCTGAGGCCCAGCATAAGGTCATGGAACAGAGAGTCTTGAGGCCAAATGAATAAATGCTTTTTTCCTCTCCAAACAAAACAAAACCCAAACTCACTGCTGTCGGGTCGACTCTGACTCATAATGACCCCTTCTTGGGTTTCTGAGGCGGTAACTCTTTCTAGAAGTAGATTACCCAACCAAGGAGTGGCTGGTGGGTTTGAACCATCAGCCTTTTGATTAGCAGTCCTGAAATGGATGATCATCTACCAATTCTTTCTGGTATAGTGACTCTATGTATTCCATCCATCTTCTTTTGATGTTTCCTGCATCATTCAACATATGCCCATGGAATCTTTCAATATTGCAACTCGAGGCTTACATTTCTTCCTCAGTTCCTTCAGCTTGAGCAATGCCAAGCATGTTCTTCCCTTTTGGCTTCCTAACTCCAGGTCTTTGCACATTTCATTATAATAATTGACTGTCTTCTCAAGGTGCTCTTTGAAATCTTCTGTTCGGCTCTTTTATCCTGCCAATTCTTGCATTTGCTTTAGCTACTCTCTGTTCAAGGGCAAGTTTCAAAGTCTCTTCTGACATCCATTTTGGTCTTTTCTTCCTTTCCTGTATTTTTCATGACCTTTTGCTTTCTTCATGGATAATGTTCTTGATGTCATCCCACAATTTCTCTGGTTTTTGGTCATTGTTTTTCAATGCATCAAATCTATTCTTTAGATGGTTTCTAAATTCAGGAGAGATATAGTCAAGATCATATTTTGGCTCTCGTGGACTTCTTTTAATTATCTTCAGCTTCAGCTTCAGCTTGCATATGAGCAGTTGATGGTCTGTTCGACAATCAGCTTCTGGCCTTGTTTTGGCTGAAGATACTGAGCTTCTCCATTGCCTCTTGCCACAGATATCAATGTGATTCGTGTGTACTCCATCCACATGTATAGCCACTTTTTGTGTTGTTGAAAAAATGTATCTGCAATGAATAAATCATTGGTCTTGCAAAATTCTATCATGCAATCTTCAGTGTCATTTCTATCACCAAGGCCTTATTTTTCAACTACTAGAGATTCTTCTTTGTTTCCAGCTTTTGCATTCCAATCACCAGTGATAACTGACACATCTTGATTGCATGTTTGGCCAATTTCAGACTGCAGAATTTGGTAAAAATCTTCAATTTCTTCATCTTTGGCTTTGGTGGTTGGTGCATAAATTTGAGTAATAGTAGTACTAACTGGTCTTCCTACACCCAAATGGATATTATCCTATCATTGACAGCACTGTACTTCAGGATAGATCTTGAAACATTCTTTGTGAAGATGAATGCCACATCATTCTTCTTCAATTTGTAATTCCTGGCATAGTAGGTCATATGATCATCTGATTCAAAATGGGCAGAACCAGCCCATTTTAGCTCACTAATGCCAAGGATAGGCACTCTGGTCGCGTAGTGCCTAAGGCACTTGACTGCTAACCAGAAGGCTGGCTGTTCAAACCCACCAGCCACTCCTTGGAAGGAAGGTTGGGCAATCTACTTCTGTAGTGATACTGCCTCGGAAACCCAAGGAGGTGTTGCTATGAGTTGGGTCCAATTTGACAGCACATAACAACAACACCAAGGACATCGCTCTTTACACATTCCATTTCATTTTTGACATCTTCCAATTTTCCTAGATTCATACTTTATACATTCCATGTTCCAATTATTAATGGATGTTTGCAGCTGTTTCATCTTGAGATGTGCCACATCAGCAAATGGTGGTCCTGAAAGCTTTACTCTATTCACACCATTAAGGTTGGCTCTACTCTGAGCAGGCAGCCCTTCCCCCAGTGGTATTTCGAGTGCCTTCTGACCTGAGGGGCTCATCTTCCAGCACTATATTGCCAAATGTTTCAGGGCTATTCATAAAGTTGTTCAGTAACATATCAGACAGTGTTTCCCTGCTGTTCATAAGGTTTTCACTGGCCAATTCTTTGAGAAGTGGATGGTCTCTTCCTTCTTCCGAGTTGGTCTTAGTCTGGAAGCTTCACTGAAACCTGTCTACCATGGGTAATCCTGCTGGCATTTGAAACACTGGTGGCATAGCCTCCAGCCACAGAGCAACACTCAAGCTATCACAGGATGACAAACTGACAGACAAGGTTGTCTCCTGTAGCTGTTTCAAACTGCTCTGCTCATTTCCTGGTCTCCCCTGCCCTGCTCACTTACCCGGCCTGCCCCCGGCATGCAAACTCCCACCTTCCACTGGTCCCGGGGCTGGCTTACCACAGCCTGCCTCCATAGCATTAGATAAGGGTGAGTCCTTATCTAATTTAAATTAAAGGTAGGGGTCCTGGTATTGTCTTTAGCCACTACCTTGTGGCTGCAACTCAGGATGGGCACATGGTCATGAGTCATATCTGGACCACCACGCAGCCTTGAGGTCAAGCCCTAGAACCCAATCCTTTAACCCTTTTTAATCGTCAGTTATGTACTTGTCCCAATCATGGTCCTTTCCCCACTTGTGTAGTCCTGCCTGTGACAGTGATGAATTGATCTATCACCAATCATGATTTTGTGATGATTTCACTTGTACTCTATCGTATATCTGAACATCATGACTGTGGGTCAGTGGACTCCATTCAGCTTTCCATACTGTGTAGATGATGATGGTTTCCCACATCCTGGATAATGGTCTTTGTTTTGTCTAATGCTTAATAAAAGTGTTGGGGGGCCAGAAAACCCTTTTTGCTGAGAAACCACAGAAATACAACAAATTGACGGCTATGACTAGACTAGATATTAACCACAATGAGTAACTCTATTTTTCTTTCACCCATTCCTTCCTTCTAGTAAATGGGATAGTTACATTAGATTGTTCTCCTCACATTCCTTTGGTTTAGGCATCTGGCTTAAACCCACTACCTGTTTGTAGCTGATAATTAAGGTTTATAGACCAAGATGACCCTGAGAAAGGAGGCACCAAGCCTGGAGCAACCAAGACAAAGAAGAAACAGAGACAGCCTAGGCCTAAGGGTGCCCACTCCCATACTCTTCCCTCCTTGTAGAGTTGATCTTTCTCAGCAGTACGAGGAATATGAAGAACACTTTCTTCTGACCAAGGACAGCTTTTTATCACTGACCAGAAGAATAACAGAGGCAACAACAACTCATCCCAGTAACAAGAAGAAAGCATTATCAGCATTCTTCAAACCCTCCTACCCCTCAGCCCAATTCCCTTAAAAACCCTAACCATTTCCCAGCTTGGGGAGACAGATTTTTTAGAGAAGTGATTGTCTCTGTCTCCTTTGGTATTGATACTCAAGAAATTCTTTTGCTTTCCTGCTTCAACCTGTTGTAATAATTGGCTCTACAAACAGGGGGTAAAGAGCTTGTTGTTCCTGTAACAAATGAGTCTTTATAGAACAAGTTTCAATCTGGGGTCTCTTTTCCCCCAGCACAGTAATATTTTGGTTGGTTTAAGACCAGGATTAAATTTCTCATGCTTCAAACTTCCCAACTTCCTAAGTTTCCTAAAACTAATTATGGGTTAAGAAGTTTCCACTATTTCTATCATCTGTTTAAAATAAAAAATTCTATGTATGATGTTATATTTAATAACAATAATAATGTTTGTGGTTGTCTTTTTTAAGGGTTTAATAAATTCTTATAATACTATAATTTATAGATTTATGTGTATGCTAAATTGTAATTTCCAGATTCTTAACTATCAGAATTTAGACCTAAGTTGATTTTAAAACAAAACAAAACAAAACAAAAAACTCACTGCCATCAAGTTGGATCTGACTCAAAGCGACCCCTCCTTGGGTTTCTGAGGTGGTAATCACTATGGAAGTAGATTGCCCAACTTTCCTTCCAAGGAGTGGCTGGTGATTTGAACTGCTAGCCTTCTGGTTAGCAGTCAAATGCCTTAGGTAATATGCCACCAGAGCTCTGGTACAGCTTCTAAAATGAAAAAAACAACAGCTACAGAAACTCTTTTTATTATATATAATTTTAATGTAAGGTGCCCGGTGGAACAGTGGTTAAGCACTCAGCTGCTCACGGAAAGGTTGGCAGTCTGACCCCATCACCTACTCCTTAGGAGAAAGTTGTGGCAATCTGTTTCTATAAAGATGTAGGCCTTGGAAACCCTATGGAGTAGTTGTACTCTACCGTATAGGTTCACGATGAGTCAGAATAGACTTGATGGCAATGAGGAAGGTAAGGTAATTCATTTATTTTTTTAAATATGGTAACTATATGTGTAATAAATTATTTGCCATATCAACCTTCTTTATGGTACAGTGACATTAGTTATGTCTGTAATGTTTTTCATTCCTACTACTCATTTCCAAATCTCCCCATCACCCTTAATAGAAGCACAGTGTCCCCTCAGCAATAAGTAACCTGTTTTCCCTTCCCTCCCACCCACTTCTGACAACCACTAACAAACTTTGGTCTCTATATATTTGCCTACTCTAGATATTTTAATGGCAGCTCTGGTGGCGCAGTGCCTAAGGCATTTGACTGCTAACCAGAAGGCTGGTGATTCAAACCCACCAGCCACTCCTCGGAAGGAAGATTGGGCAATCTACTTCCATAGAGATACCACCTCGGAAACCCAAGAAGGGGTCACTATGAGTTGGATCGGACTTGACAGCAGTAGGTTTTTTTGTTAGATATTTTAATATACCCTTATTTCTTTTTTTTTTTTTTAATTGTGATTTGGGTGAAGATTTACAGAGCAAATTCACTTTCCATACAGCAGTTCACATATACTTTGTCTCATGTCATTGACCACAGTTTACCACAATGCAACAGCTCCCCTCTTTCTTCTCCCCGTAGTTACCTCTTCCCAGTGTCCATCCTTCCATACACTCCTGCCCCCTGAGCTGTCTCCCTGTGCATAAGCAGCCCTTCTTTCTCCCATGATTGTTCTCTCCAAGGCGTGTATCTACTTGAGGTAAATGTTTAACTCATATGCCTATCTTTTGTTTGGCTGGAAACCAGAGGTGTGGGTTCAATTCCAGACCTGAAGGGCAGCTAGGGGCCATAGTCTCAGTGGTTCCACCAGGCTCTATCGGACCAGCAAACCTGGTCTCCACCTTAATATACCCTTATTTCTTAAAATGTCAGTACATTAACAGAATTTGTAAATGCCTTTTGGTGATAATGCACGTATGTTTGCTTTTGTCTTATCCAAATTTTAAAAATAATCAGACATAAATACTCATAGAAATATATAACTGGATGGTTTTAAAATACTTGTCTTCTGAGTTTCTCTTGTAAGTCTCGATTACTTTAAGAATTGTTATTGTTGTTGTTAGATGCCATTATGTTAGTTCTGACTCACACTGACCCTATGCACAACAAAAGAATGAAACACCACCCAGTCCGGCACCATCTTCACAATCGTTGCTATGCTTGAGCCCACTGTTGCAGCCACTGTGTCAATCCATCTCATTGAGGGTCTTCCTCTTTTCCCCTGACCCTCTACCAAGTACAATGCCCTTCTGCAAGGACTGGTCCCTTCTGATAATATGTACAAAGTACATGAGGTAAGGTTTCATGGTTCTCCATTCTAAGAAGCAGTCTGGCTGTACTTCTTCCAGTATAGATTTGTTCATTCTCCTGGCTGTCCATAGTATATTCAATATTTATCTCCAACATCATAACCCACCAATTCTTTTTCAGACTTCCTTATTCATTGTCCAGCTGTCACATGCTATGAGGTGACTGAAAATAACATGGCTGGGGTTAGGAGCCCCTTAGTCCTCAAAGTGACATTTTTGCTTTTGAACACTTTAAAAAGATCTTTTGCAGCAGATTTTCCCAGTGCAATTTATTGTTTGATTTCTTGACTGCTGCTTCCATGGGTGTTGATTGTGGATCCAAGTAAACTGAAATCCTTGAACACTTCAATTTTTTCTCCATTTATCATGATGTTGCTTATTCATCCAGTTGTGAGGGTTTTTGTTTTCTTTATGTTGAGGTGTAATCCATACTGAAGGCTGAAGTCTTTGATCTTCATCAGTAAGTGCTTCAAGTCTTCTTGGCTTTCAACAAGTAAGGTTGTATCAGCTGCAAATCACAGGTTGCTAATGAGTCTTTCTCCAACACTGATGCCACATTCTTCTTCATACAGTCCAGCTTCTCAGATTATTTGCTCAGCATAAAGATTGAATAAGTATGGTGAAAGGGTACAACCCTGACACATACCTTCCCTGATTTTAAACCAGGCAGTATCCTCTTGTTCTGTCTGAAAGACTGATTCTTGGTCTATGTACATGTTCTGCATGAACATAATTAAGTGTTCTGGAATTCCTGTTCTTTGCAATGTTATTGACCATTTGTTATGATCCACACAGTTGAATGCCTTTGCACAGTAAATAAAACACAGGTAAACATCTTTCTGATATTCTGTACTTTCAGCTAAGATCTATTTGACATCAGCAATGATATACCTTGATCCATGTCCTCTTTTGAATCTGGCTTTATTCTTCTAGCAGTTCCCTGGTGATGTACTGCTGCAATCATTTTTGAATTATCTTCAGAAAATATTACTTGGGTGTGATATCAATGATATTATTCAATAATTTCTTCATTCTCTTTGATCACCTTTCTTTGGAATGGGCACAAATATCAGTCTCTTGTAGTTGGTTGGCCAGGTAGCTGTCTTCTAAATTTCTTGGCATAGATGAGTGAGTGCTTCCAGTGTTGTAACTGTTTATTGAAACATCTTAATTGATATTCCACCAACTCCTGGAGGCCTATTTTCACCAATGCCTTCAATGCCACTTGGACTTCTTTCTTCATTACCACAAGTTCTTGCTTATATGCTAGCTCCTGAAATTGTCAAACACTGACAAATTCTCTTTGGCACAGTGACTTTAATGATAAATAATAATTAATGTAGAAGTTAATTGTACTGGGTACAGTAATCGCAGAGAGATTAAGGAATATGTTTGAAACAATAGATGCATTTTTCTGTTTCTTCCAAAGCTTGTTACAGTCATTCAAATGATAAATTTAATATGATATTTTAAAAAATATACAAAACTCAAACTCACTGCTGTCGAATCAGACCTGACTCATAGCGACCCCTCCTTGGATTTCCGAGGCTGTAGCACTACAGAAGCAGATTGCCCAATTTTCCTTCTGAGGAGTGGCTGGTGGGTTTCAACTGCTATAGTTAGAAGATTTAAATTATTACTAATTTGTATTTTTATATAATCTACTTCCATAGTGCTATCACCTTGGAAACCCAAGGAGGGGTCACTATGAGTCGGGGCTGACTCAATGGCACATAACAACAACAACATATAAGTATATACCTAAATACATGCACATAAAGGCAGATTAACTGTTCCTTTACTCTACAATATACTTTGCTACACAAGCTATGTACCAAATGAGTAAAACCAAAGTTTGGATCTTCCACATAAAATGAGTAAACTATGCCCAGATTAGTGGAAGAAACATTTAAACAAAATGTTTTGTTAACTCCCAGAGATTTCCCTCCCCACACACATAATCTTCAATAATTTTGTTAGAGATACCCTTGCATACAGTCCTGACCTAATTTTTTTTGGTCATATATAAAAAAATAGCACAGACCCAAATTCACCCTTAAATAGAGACCACATCCCCAATGGAAATTAAATTTAACTTCCCAAAAATTAAAGCTTATATGACTAGAATGCTTGCCTTCATCTGGGCCTGGCAAAAGAAACAAGTATTTATACTGATAGCAAACATGCTTTTGGAAACAAAGAGGTTTGTAACCTTAACAAGAATTTATAGTAATTGGAAATAAATTTAAAAACTGTAGACGCTTTGCTGTTGCCTAAAGATCGCTACAATAATAAGAGAAGATTATTGAAAGCATGAATCTCATTGTAATGCTTCAGCTACCCACTGTGCTCAAAAAACAGCACTCTACAAGATAATTACTTCTGTAATCACAGTAAAAGAGTACTTGGAGAAATTCAAAGGAGCTATAATTAACTGTCAGAACTAACCCCTGACTGGGGTGGGGGAAGAAATCAGAAAAGTTAGGGTGCTCATTGCATGAAGATAATAATTGGCGTTCTCAGGATGGCCAGTGGATATTGCCAAGTCATTTAAAATGGAGTTGAGCACACAGAGTTACTATACCAAAAACCCGTTGCTGTAGAGTGACCCTATAGGACACAGTGGAACTGCCCCATGGGGTTTCCAAGGCTGTGGTTGGACTTTGTCTCACCTACTTTGGTCATGTTTGGAGAAGGATGTCATGCTTGGTAAAGTGGCGGGTCAACAAAAAAGGGGAAGGCCCTCAACAAGATGGACAGACACAGTGGCTGCAATGATGGGCTCAAGTATAGCAAGGGTTGTGAGGCTGGCACAGGACTGGGCAGTGTTTCATTCTGTTGTACACAGAGTCACTATGAGTTGGAGCTCATTCAATAGCACCTAACAACAACAACATCTTTATGGAAGCTGATGTCATGTCTTTCTCCCACAGAGCAGTTGCTGAAGAAAGATGTGCCAGCCTGCTTCCTGATGGCTTAACTACTGTGCCATGAGGGTTCCTTAGAATTATTGTGTCACTCGGCAATTCAACTTCTAGGTATATAGCCAACGGAAACGAAAACATATGTCCATATTATGAAAATTATTCATTATAGCCAAAAACTGGAATGAACACAAGTGCCCATCAACTGATGAATGGATAAACAGAAGGTGCCATATTCATACGATAGAATATTACTCAGCAATAAAATGAAGTCTGATACATGCTATATCATGGATGGATTTGAAAACAATATACTAACTGAAAGAAGCCAGTCACACAAGATCACATATTGTATGATTCCATTTATATGAGATGTCCAGAACAGGTAATACCATACTAACAGAAAGTAGGCTAGTGATTGCCTAGGAGGGAGGATGGAGAGTGGCTTCTAAGGGGCACAGTGGTGCTTTCTGGGGATGAAAATGTAGTGATGGCTGCACATACCTGTGAAGATACTAAGAAACTCTGAATGGTGCACTTAATTTAAATAAATTAATTTTGTAGTATGTGAATTATATCTCAATAAAGATGTCATATATTTTAAAGTAGAGTTTAGCGAAAATTGCTTCGTGATATTACCCATAATAATAATAATTAAAAAACAAAACACCTGTTGCCATTAAATCTATTCTAACACCTGCCACAAGAAACCAAGAGATCTATAAAGATAGAAAAATGTACCATGTTCATGGATTGTGAAAATATCGATACTACTCAAAGCAATCTATAGATATAATGCAATCGCAATCCACACCCAACACATGCTTTAACAAAATGGAAAAACTAATCCCTAACTATAAAGTAAGGAAAGAGGCCCAAAAATAGCTAAAGCAATACTGAAGGGGAACAACAAATGAAGAAGCCTCACACTTCCTGATCTCAGAACTTACTGTATAGCCACAGTGGTCAAAATAGCCTGGTACATAGACCAGTGGAATAGAATTGAGAACCCAGAAGTAAATCCATCCATCTATGGACAGCATTTTTGACAAAAAGTCGAAGTCCATTCAATGGAGAAGAGATAGTCTCTGAAACAAATGGTGCTGGCAAAACTGGATATCCATTTGCAGAAAAATGAAACAGGAACCATACCTGACACCATACACAAAAACTAACTCAAAATGGATCAAAGACTAAATATTAAATTCGAAACTATAAAGTTCTTGGAAGATAACATAGGGATAAAGCTAGATCCTAATTCATGGCATAAATACAATTTCAAACATAACTAAAAATGCACAAACAGAGGATAAATTAGATAACTGGGACCTCCTAAGGATTAAATACTTATGCTTATCAAAATACTTTACCAAAAGAGTAAGAACAGAACCCACAGACTGGGGAAAAGTATTTGGTAATGACTTATCTGATGAAGGACTAATTTCTAAAATACATAGAGAACTTCAACACCTCAACAACACAAAGACAATTCAATAAAAAAATGGGCAAAGGACATTGTTTGGGTTCTCTAGCTATAAAGGAGCTCTGGTGGCATAGTGCCTAAGGCATTTGACTACTAACCAGAAAGTTGGCAATTCAGACCCACCAGCCACTGCACGGAATGAAGACTGGGCAATCTAACTTACATAAAGTTTTACCACCTTGGAAACCCAAAGGGGGTCACTATGAGTCAGAATTGACTCTATGGCAGTGAGTTTTGCTTATAACAGAAATACAACAAGTGGATTGCTTTAGCAAACAGGAATTTATTCTCTTACAGTTTAGGAGGCTAGAAGTCCAAGTTCAAAGTGCCAGCTCTAGGGGATGGGTGAAGGCTCCTCAACCTTAGGCTTCAGCTCTGCTTCTTGCTCCTGGCCCACTGGAGACACAAGAGTGTCTCTTAACTCAGGCAGCTTCTGGCTGCTGAGGCTGGTAAACCCAAGGCCAACAAGTAAAATGGCACAGGCCCAAGGTTATTAAGCAATACAACAGGCCACTAGTTCAAGTCTGTCAACAGTCTCAAGATCATCAGACAGCAATGGCAGACCACTGAGATGAAGACTCAGCCAAATGCAGGATCCAGATGTGCCAAAAAGCTCAGAGACCTTTCTCAACACTTTTCCTTATGTACTAGAAGCAGACCACACCCCTAAGCAGCTACTCAGCTGCTCACAGTAGATTCCACTATGGAATTGATTACCAGCCTCATCATAGGAAATAACTACAGTAGCTGCCTAGCCATTCAAAACCAGGCCCAGTCAACTCAACACATAAACTTAACTATCACAGACATCACCAAAGAAGACATTCAGGCAGGTAACAAATACATGAAGACATGCTAGTGTTCATTAGCCATTAGAGAGATAGAAATAAAAACAATGAGATACCAAACTCACCCCTACAAAAATGGCACTGATTGAAAAAACAGAAAACAGCAAATGCTGGAAAGCCTGTGGGGAGACTGGAAGTTTCATATACTGCTGGTGGGATTATAAAATGGTACAAACACCATGAAAAATGGTATGATGTTTCCTCAGAAAGCTAGAAATAGAAATATCATATGATCCAACAATCCCACTCCTAGGTATATATCAAGATATAAGAGCAGTGATATGAATAGACATATGCAGACCTATGTTCATTGTAGCACTATTCACAACAGCAAAGAGATGGAAATAACCTAAATGTCCATCAACAGATGAATGGATAAACAAAATGTGCTACATTCACATAATGGAATACTATGCAGTGATAAATAATAATGATGAGTCTGTGACACATAACATGGATGAATCTGGGAGACTTTATGCTGAGCGAAATAAAAAGGACAACTATTGTATGATACTACTTTTATAAAAAGTCAAGAACAGGTTTACACACAATAAGCAACATTCTCTGATGGTTACCAGGGATTTGAGGGGGAGGGAGGGTGAATCACTTACTTCTTGTTGCTGTCATGTGTCATCGAGTTGGACCCGACTCATATCAACCCCTCTTTGGGTTTCCGAGGCGGTATCACTACGTAAGTAGATTGCCCAATCACTTACTTCTTGTTGTTGTTGTGTACCATCGAGTCGCACCTGACTCATAGTGACCCCTCCTTGGGTTTCCGAGGCAGTATCACTATGGAACTACGGAAGTAGATTGCTTCATCTTCCTTCCGAGGAGGGGCTGGTGGGTTTGAACCACCAGCCTTCTGGTTAGCAGTCAAGTGCCTTATCCACTATGCTACCAGAGCTCCCAATCACTTACTAGATTAAAAAAAAAAAAAAAAAAAAAAAAAAAAAAAACTCACTGCCATCAAGTCAAATCCGACTTATAGCGACCCCTCCTTGGTTTCCGAGGAGGCATCTCTATGGAAGTAGATTGCCCAGTCTTCCTTCTGAGGAGTGGCTGGTTAGTTTGAACTGCCAACCTTCTGGTTAGCAGTCAATGCCTTAGGCATTACGTCACCAGACACGTTAATTCTGGTGAAGGGAAAGGCAATTCACTACATGGGGGATGTCAGGACAATGCAGCTAACATAAATGAAGACACTGAGAGGTATACAAGAATAAAGGACAGCTACAACAAATGCTGTAACATAAACAATTCTGTGACAAAAATAACCACCACCAGAAATTTGTGAGTGATTCCAAAGGTAGGTAAGTGTGCTATATACGTGTGGGAGGGTGTATGGGAGTTCATGAACATGCATTCATAGGTATAGTTGTGGGCATCTGTACAAAAATAAAAACTCAATGGATAGATCAAGCAACAGATAAGCCACAGATGGGAGAGGGGCTAAGTGAACTTGAACAAGGTCTGAAATGTAATTATCCCTAAGCAGTAGGGAGACAGGAGGACATAGGAAATTTGAAGAAATGTCACAATATAGAGGACAGAGAGAGAAAGGCTAATGCAATTTTAGCTCCGGGAGGACAAAACAGGGAGAAGGGAGAGGCCACATCAACAAGGAAAGGCTGAAAATTTTCCAAAACTGATGAGAGATAGGAATCCTCAGGCATCCCACTGAATGCCATGAGGATAGTTTTAAACCTACACACCTAGTTACATGGTAGCAAAACTATAGGCACTAAAGGCAATTTTGAAAGCAACCACAGAGAAAAAAAATGATACCTGACCACATGACATCAACAACTGCAGTGAATTACTTAGTATGATTATTCCAGCCTTGGTCTTTGTGACTCCCACCAGATGAATGGGTGGGACTATGTAAATGTGTGGTGCTTGTGGCCCAACAGCGAGATTTGCTATCTTGCTAATGATGTAAATAAGGTACATGTCACCTTTCTGGGAGTGGGGCCATGGATTTAAGGTGTAAGGAACCCTACCTAACATGGGGATTGGTCAGTTTTGCCATTCACTAGGCTTTGGTGGCATGGTGGGTAAGGCATTTGGCAGTGGTTCAAACCTACCAGCTGTTCCATAGGAGGAAGATGTAGCAATCTATTTCTGTAAAGATTTGCAGCCTTGGAAATCCTATGGGGGTCACTATGAGTTGGAACTAACTTGATGAGAGTTTGTTTTTTTGGTAGGGTTAAAATGAGTGATCCCAGAGGTGGAAAGGGGGATCTCATTAGCATCAAGAAAGAAGAACCAGGAGTGGAGTACATCCTTTACCCAAGATCTCTGTACTGGCCCTCCTCGACCCAGGAGACAGAGAGAGAGAGAGCTGGAACACTTGGCAGAGAGATGGCGATAGCAGAGGCAGCAGAACTAAGAGACTGGCATGAGACAGGATGGTGGGCTTCCCTGCCCATGGAGCAAGAAAGCTAAGTGCCTTTGGGCAGGAGCCTTGCTGGTAGAGTGGGGTGCCTCTCTGGGCACCTCTTGGCAGAGCTAAAACACTTGCCTTAGCAGGGCAGAGTTCAAGGGGCCACAGGGCTAAGAGGCCAAAGTCAGAGAGAAGTATACCTGTGGCATGGCTTACAAGAAGCTATACTGATTAAAGAACTGTATCCTGAGATGTTTCTGATCCTACATTGTAACCTGTCATTTCTGTAATAAATACTATAATTGTTGAGCATTGTCAGTGAGTTGTGTGTGGCCACTGCAAGGAATTATTGAATCCAGCAGAGAAGCCGTGTCGTGGGAAGGACAGTTGGTGTCAGAATTGGCAAAAGGGTTAGAGGGTGGTAACATGTCTGACCTCTGCCTCATTGGAACTGGCCTTGGGCTTTTGACGTTCTTGTGAAGTTAAAGGAGGTCAGACGTTGCTGCCATGCCAATTTTGCAACACAAATAAGAGTTTAATGGAATATTATGTATCATGTGCCAAGAAAAAAGTCACCCCAGATTTGTGTGTTCAGATAAATTATTCTGCAAGCATTAGAGCAAGATACTATTAAGGAAACAAAACAAAACAAAGTTTATCAGGATTTTCAAAACCTGTTGCCATCGAGCTGATTCTGACTCATGGGGACCCCATGTGTTACACAGTAGAATTGCTCCAAAGAGATTTCTTGGTTATACCCTTTCCGGAAGCATATTTCCAGGACTTTCTTACTCAGTGCTGCTGGGTGGGTCCGAATGGCCAGTTTTGGGGTTAGTAAACAAATGCTCATCATCAAGGACACTGCCCAAGGAATAGGGCTGGCTTACTCTGGGTAGTGCAAATGATTAACATGCTCAGCTGTTAATCAAAAGATTGGAGGTTCTAGTCTACCCAAAGATACCTTGGAAGAGAGGCCTGGCAATCTACTTCCAAAAAATCAATCACTGAAAACCCTATGAGCATACAGCTGCTCTGAGACACAGGGGATCACCATGAGTTGGAGTTGACATGATGGCAACTGGTAAGAAGATACTGGAACCAATGGGAAGCCCAAACCTTAGGTGTATGAGTGAAGGTGAAATAATGCTCAGGTAGAAGAGAACCTCTGCTCTGCAAAGGTCTCAGCAGGACTTGGAATGATGCTAACAGATTAATTATCTGCTCTGCACTCACTCAAGGGCAGAATGAAAAACAACAGGGTTTATAATGGTGATTCTGTGTCACCAAGTGTTGTGGGTTGAATGATGGCACCAAAAAGATTATGTCCACATCCTAATCCCCAAAATCTGCATATTACCTCATCCATGGTTTAAAATCAGGAAGGCAGTGCATCAGGGCTGTATCCTTTAACCATACTTATTCAATCTGTATGCTGAGCAAATAATCCAAGAAGCTGGACTATATGAAGATGAATGTGGCATCAGGATTGGAGGAAGACTCATTAACAACTTGTGATGTGTGGATGATACAATCTTGGTTGACAGTGCTGAAGACAAGCACTTGCCGATGAAGATGAAAGACTACAGCCTCCAGTATAGTTGACACCTCAACATAAAGAAAACAAAAATCCTTACAACTGGACCGATAAGCAACATCATGATAAATGGAGAAAAGATTGAAGTTGTCAAGGATTTCATGACACGTGGATCCACAATCAACGCCTATGGAAGCAACAGTCAAGAAATCAAATGACATACTGCGTTGGGCAAATCTGTTGCAAAAGACCTCCTAAAAGGTTGGGGATCCTAGTTACAGGGCCTGCAGGTGGGAGGCTGCCAGGACTGAAGTCCCAGGCAGAGGAAGCTGGAGCCTCAGGGCCCACCAGTCTTCACAGGACTGATGTGACCTGGCACTTGCTTTAGGGAGGCATGGACAGATTTCTGCTGAGGAGCTGGGTTAGTATGAGTGAAATGGAGACTTCACAGAGAGGATGTGGTCAGGTGGAGAAGCTGGCCCTCCCAGGGCAGAAGTTACAGCCTGGGGTGTGGGAATGTGGCCATAGGGGCCCTCTTGCTCAACCAAGCGATTTGTGTTTTATCATGGGGGGGGGATGTTCAGCCAGCACTCAAGAGGGGCAGTGCCTGCCATGCCCTGCAATCTTCAGTCAGTGACAGCGCTGGACAGGTAATGTCCAGCACGTGTTGAGGATTCTCCAGCCAGGGCCCAAGCCAAGCAGAGGAGGACTGAGGTCAGGAAGGTGCTGAGGGAGCCTGCTTGCCTTGTGGCCTGTGTGCCAGGCCTGTGTGTGCAACTAACTGCCTGGCGAAGCCCCAGACAAGCCAAGGGGGAAAGCCCTGAGTGGGAACCTGGTTCTGGACTTGGCTCTGCCACTGTGGGCTGTGTGCCCTCAGACAAGTCCCTTTCCTTTTCTGGGTCTCCTGTCTCTGTTTTCAAAATGGGATGTGGATGAGGTGGGGGGTAGGGGAGAGAAGGCAAAACCCAAAACTGGTTGCACAGTGATGTGTGTTGGGCGCTTGCCAGGGACTTTAAGAGCTGCTTGTTCCATTTCACTGCAACCTGGAGGCAAGTCTGAGCTCTTCTTCACAGCTGTGGACAATGAGGCTCAACAGTATAGAAACCTGTCAGAGAACACAGAGTCAGAAATATACCAGAGGTGTACCTCTGGCATGGGTAAACTGAGGCCCATGGGAGGACTAACATACCCTCAATCCCATGTGTAGTTCAAAGCAGAGAGAGGCCTTCTGTGTTGTTAGCCAGAGCTCTTTCCTCTTCTTGATGCTATTCTGGGCATCCCTCAGTGCTGGGAAGTCCCTTACAAGGCACAGAGCCATCACCTTCCTGGAAGAAGTATCCTGCCTTGCCTTCAGACCCAGGCTGGGAGCTCAAGGGCTTGTCTAGGGATTGAACCCTTCTCAGAGGGCTGAATGTCAGGGGAACCTGCGACTGGCCCCATTTTCCTGGCCTCATGCTCCCCAGTCAGCAAATGCAGGTAATGAGCTGAGTGGAGCAGAGCAGACCAGATCCTAAATGTCACTGCTGGCTGGGCCTGCTGCCTCCATGAGGGCCCCACCGGCATAGCATGTCGTGACACAGATCTTCCTTCATGTCCTGTTTTCCTTCTGGTGTCCTCTGACTCCCCAGTGCCCCTCCTGCAATCTGTCTTTGGGTGGGACACTGTGTTCTGAGGAGTCACCTCTCTCCATCCCTCATGCACAATCCAAGCTGCAAGTGGGAGAATGGACTCTGGTGCATCAGGAAGTCTCTCTTGTGTTCCCTGGTCCAGCCTCCCTGCCAGCCATGAGTTCCTTCTGCATGCTCCCTGATGGGGCTGCCTGGCCTCACTTGGATACCCCAGTGATGGGGGCCTCACTATCCCCCAGGCAGCCTCTCCACTGTAGGGGACATTAGCAGGATGGACCTGCTTTGGTGGAGCAGGGGAGTGAGAAGGGGTGGCAGGAAGCCCGAGGAAGGGTTAATGTGGGATCGCATCAACTGTCAGTGTTCTCCAGCAGCATGGCCAGCTGTGAGCCCCACTAAGAGGCTTTAGGCTCATGGGGAAATAAGAGGTTTCTCTGCTGGAATGTCCAGTTTTTCTGTTCTGAAACCAGGTCTTTCCTGGCTCGCTGCTTTTGCCCTGATTAGCTCCTTTGTTTGCAAGCCCTTCCACCACCAGTTTTGTATATTTGTTCATTTTTTGAGTTCTTTTAGCAAGAAGGGTAAATCTGGTCCCAGTTACTTTATCACGGTCTGAATTATCCAAATCTACCATCTTCAGATACTCCCCTCTTCAAATGCATTAAAAAAAAAAAAAAAATCAGATGCCTTTTGATGTGGCAAATGCTTCCTTGGCTGCTCTTCACAAACAATTAACAGAGATCTTAATACAAGACCACGATGCCTCGGAGACAACAGACCATCACAGTCCACGCAATGAAGCAAGATAAAGGAATAGAAATAAGGGAACAGGTTACAGACCCAGAACACATCCCTGAGGAAGAAGCAGCATTGGAGCTCTCTGATAAGGAATTCAAAAGAATTATATTTAGG
>NW_006921837.1:1211976-1242406 GCF_000298275.1 Orycteropus afer afer
AAAAAAAAAAAAAAAATCAGATGCCTTTTGATGTGGCAAATGCTTCGTCTGCTCATCCCCACCTGTCTTTAACTTGGGTCCTTAGTGTATCAGCCCCTGCCTGCCATCTAGAAGCCATTGCTTTGCTAGTGCCACCCTGAATGCTCTGGCTTGGTGGTGGAGATGGCAGAGCAAATCAAAGGTCTTTCCAAAGGATCAAGAGGATCTGGTGACCAACTAAATAGGGATGTGGAAACAATAGTCAGCAAGGATGATGTCCTGGTTTTGTTATGGGGAGCTGGGTGGGGTGGGTCTCAGTCATAAAGGTAAGTGAATGGGTCTAGCCATTAGCACTGAGGTTCCTGGTAAATGTGATGTTACGTTGTAGGCCCAGATTCATGGACTCCTCAACAGCTTGTTCTGTACCTGCTCTCTCAGTGGTATGATTTCTTTTGGGACAAAAATGCTCCAACAATATTCTGCATGTTCCTGGCCATTTCCACCACTGGATGGGCTTTAGGAGAGGGCCAACAGAGCCCTAACCTAAAGTCATAGTGCCACACTAAACAACTTATTGGCCACACTAAAACCCTGAAGCTTGGATCAAATGTCTCCTGATCAACAGCACAGCCACTCCTGTAAGCAGTATCAGGCACATCGCAGGTCTTCAACAGATACTGGCTGAATGCTCAGACCTTACCCATTAACTCCTATGACTCATAATACAGACCCCTTAGTTAATGATATCATTGCCAGAGAAATGACATAAAGAAGAGGCAATGGGAGGGAAAGACAATGGGGGCATTTGAGAGCTTGGGTTTGAGTTGCTGAGGAGTCATTCAGGCAGAGACACCCACAGGTGCTGGATCTACATGCTGAGGCCTCAGGAAATGGCTGCACTCAGAGACAGAAGTTTGAGTGGCACCTTCATTCAGGGCTGGTGGCTGGTGCCCCACCCTCATCACAAAATCAGCACATCATCTTGTTTCCACACCCCTATTCGGTTGGTCACCAGATCCTCTTGATCCTTTGGGAAGACCTTTGATTTACTCTCCCATCCCCACCACCCTAAGCCAGAAGACTCGGGGCAGCACTAGTCTGTACTAGACGGAACTCAAATTCATTTGGAAACAAAGGAACTCACAGCAATAGGAATAAGCAGAAGGCTGAGCAGAAACCTGCCAGGAGAGCAGTGTCTGTGAACCCAAGGAGTGGTGTCAAGAAGGCTAAGGTCAAGAGGTGCCAGTACTCCTGAGGGTAGGTGCCCAGGGTGACCAATAAAAAGTGCCACTGCAATATGTCCTGGTATTTGGCAACAGTGTGGTCTTGGGTGGTTGTTTTGGATCAGATTCCTTTTGTTCCACAGAATAAAAACTGACAAAATATAGCTCAAGGCAGAGTATGGGGGCAGGTGGAACAGAGTGGTACAGCCCAGGACCGAGGAATGGGCCCTGGAAAATAAGCTCCAGACTTATTCGTTGTTCTCTTGCTCTGTCTTTACTGTTTCATGTGGGGACTCAGGACCTTTCCTCTTCCGAGAGTTTTTGCTGGGCTGGCAGATGATTTGTCAAGACTTCCCCACATTCACCTCTGTCCTCTACTCCCTTCCCGAAAAGGGTTTAGGCTGGGAGGGGGCCCTTTCCAGGAATTCTAGAGAAGAATGGACCAGCAGAGGTCTCTTCCCATGCTCCCAATTGAGATGGACGGTTGTGGGTGACTACAGGCCAGCTGTAACCTGGATGAGGCGGCACTGGGAAGTGGGTATCGAGGGGGCTCTTCCCACGTGTACTGGAGGGCAACAGGCCAGCAGGCAAGTCATCCCCAGGTATCCAGCAGTGACAACTGGGAAGACAGGTCAAGTGTTCCTCTCCATGATGTTCTCATCTGAGGCTTTGTACAAACAGTTATAAGGCCCTGATTCTGTGCTAGTTTTCAGTGGGGGGGACAAAATTTTCCCTTTTTGTTAGTAGTTTCCTAAGAATAATTGGGAGAGGAAGTCAAGGAAGTAGAGAGATGCTGCTGGGTCAATTCTGACTCATGGCGACCATACATACAACAGGACAAAATGCTGCCTCCTCCTGCGTCATCCTTTCATTTGCTGCCCTGTTGGAGTTCCCTGTTGTGGCTATTGTGCCAATCCATCTCACTGAGGGTCTCGCTCACCCTTGTGGGCCCTCTATGTCACCAAACATGACTGACCAGTTTGATCAAATCTCAGCGATGGATCCTTCCTGATGACACGTCTAAAGTACGCTAGCTAGACAATGTTCTGTTGTGACTCATAAGGTTTGCACTGGCTAATCTTCAGAAGTAGATCGCGAGATCTTTCTTCCTAGTCTGTCTTAGTCTGGAAGCTCCGCTGAAACCTGCCCACCATGGGTGGCCCTGCTGGTATTTGAAATACCTGTGGCATAGCTTCCAGCATCACAGCATCATGCAGGCCAGCACAGTCTGACAAACTTGATGGACAGGTGGTAGAAACAGGCACATACAGGTTACACGTTTCTTGTAATTTCCTATTAGGTTGTAAAACTATTATAATTGAATAACAAAAGAAAACAGTTTTCTGATCAACACAGGTATTATTTATTACGTAACAATTAGTTCTGAGGCAAAATCCAATTCAAAACAAATTACTGAAGATTCCATATTAGTTGATTTTAGAAATGATACGATTCAAACCTAACTTGACAATAAATTTTCTTAGATAAACTTTAAGGAATTTTTCACTTCCATTATTTAGCTCTGGAAAATTTATAGGTAACTAACATGTGTTACATTAGAAAAATAATTTCACTATAGTTGTTAGGCACAGGTTAAAGGGGATAATATGCACAAACTACAAGAATTACAAATCTATACGTCTTTTGAACACATATTTGAATTTAAACTATTTAAATAACCAGTGTTTTAGATAAATTTAATTAAAAACATACCTCAAAAACAGTTTTAATGTGTCCTTTACTTTCTACTGCACTGAGGAAAAAACTTCTTGATTTCTTCAGCAGAAAACTCTGTCCCAAATCAGGATTTACCTTCTTCCTTTGAGAAGCAAGCTGAAGAGCTTTTGCATCTGGTTAAAACCATTATACTAGGGAAAACATCTGCAGTAAGAGAAGCACCATAAGTAGCGGGTAGGTCACTTGGCTCTTCAGTGGACAAATCTCCGGTAAGCCCAGACAGCCACGAACGTAGGTTACTCTGAGGGGCTTTAACCAGACCAAAGCTAATGAAAGAGTTTCAAACACTGACAGGCACAGGAAATTAGGGGTTGAGAGGAGTGACAGAAATACTGATGTGTCCTGAACCATTTTAACTTGACCTTATGTCTGGACCTTTGGGAGCTGGCAAGGATTTTCCTGGGTACTATCTGCCCATGAAAACAAATGAGCCACCTTATTAAATGATTCAAAAACATTCAGCATCCATTGCTTTCATGTTACCAACAGTTATAAAATTTTAATAAGTATGAGAAATTTTGAGTTTAACCCTAAGTTCTTTGTTAGTGAAGCTGTTTTAATAAATTGGTATCAGAATCAGACTGCTAACAATGTCAATACTATATATCCACTGTTTCTTTTTGCCCTTCTATTCTTTTTCTAAGGAACGCTGGTGGCACAACAGTTAAGTATTTGGCAGCTAATTGAAAGGCTGGTGGTTCAAATCCACGCAGTGGCTCGGCAGAAGAAAGACCAGGTGATCTGCTCCCATAAATATTACAACCTAGAAAACCCTATGGGGTCGCTATAAGTTGGAATTGACTCGATGGTACCTAACAACAACAACGACGACAACAATTGTTTTTCTTAGGCAACATTTGCTACCTAATTTGTTTTGGATGTCAACTGACCATTTCGGCTGCAAACACCTGTGTGCATATATATATTAGCTGTGGCTGTAACACTGCAATCTGAATTTTGTGTTTCATGTGGAACTGAGTTCCATTACTTCAGCACGATACTGAATATGAGGCCTGTTAATACTCTCACACATACTTGTCCAGCCCCAAATCACCATTCATTCATATAAAAAAAATATATGTATCTTTTACTCTTGTAGAGTCCTTCATTTACATATCACTAAAAATATGTTCTTTCTTTCTAACATCTTCTCACCTAGGCTTGCCAATCAGATAAGAAATACCATAACATCAAGAGATAAAACTTTTTTACAACAAGTTTCCTAGTAGAAATTAATTTTTTTAAAAAAATGCCTACTTTTAAAGCAGCAATTAAAAACTTTATTCTTGTAAGATGTATAATAATACTGTTATATCAAATTATGGATTTAAATAAGTTTAACTTAACATTGTCTTGTTTATTTCTTTAAAAAATAATACAGATTTGTTACTTAGTTGGCTTCTCCATTCTTCCAATTCCAAGGAATACAAAGGTCTCCATCTTGCATGACAGAGTAAAAATGTGACACGCAGAGGTGCATCCCATGGAGATAAGGCAACGACTGTTCTAGCAGTCTCTTACAACAATCTACCATTTGTATACTAGAAACGCTGGGCTCCTTATATAACTTCTCCAGAGAAAATTTCTTTGTTGAAGCCTGTATCAATTCATTTTCAATAACCTTTAACCTGTTTTATCAGAAATAAAAATAACATTGCCATAAGAAAATAGATCTAAGTAGAACTTAATCGCAGTTCTACTCTGACACACATGGGGTTGCCATGAATCAGAATCGACTCGATGGCAACTAGTTTGGGTTTGGAGGCATCAATACAATTATTCTAAGGGAGTAGAAAGGGATGCTTCAAAGTAGTAGACCAGATGCCCTTCAAAGGAGGTTCTGGTATACCAGATGCACTACACAGACCCTGAAATCTAGGCTGCAGTAGATACCATGAATATCCGGCGGGAGCTTTGCAGTTCTCAAGCTAGTTCTGTAGGATTATACAATACCCTTACCTTATCTATCTTATATATATTTGTACCTCAAGACCAACTTGCTGTATAAAAGGCAAAAAATGAAGTACAGTCTCTATTTTACTAATTAAAATTCTTATCCTAATAATGCACGCACATTCAGTAGTTCAACAAGTCTATAAAATGAGAAGTATTAGCAATAGTTCCCTACTGTAGTCTTATTCCTTTGTTGTCCATTTCTTAAAAAAGAATTTAAAATTTTTATTATGGAAAATTTCAAATATACACAAAGTAGAGGCTGGCACACTGAACATCCATGGGTCCATCACCAAACTTCATCAGTTGTCAACTCGTGGCCAGCTGTTATCTTTTACTTCATCCATACCCTCTTATTTTGAAGAAAATCTATTATATGAATACATCTATAAGCAGTTTAGTCTATATTTCTAAGATAAAAGGATTCTTGGTTCCTCAAAAATACTCTGAAGCTATAAAAGGGCCATAGAGAAAACACAAAAAGCTGAAGCTAGAACATTTATATTAGGTAGATATACTCCTTGAAGAGACCAATCATGGGAGAATAGAAGGGCTGTGTATGCACAGGAAGACAGTTCAGGGGGCAGGAGTGCATGGAAGGGATGGACACAGGGAAGAGGTAACTCTGGGGAGGGAGTAGGGGAGAGTTGATGCATTGTGGGAAATTGCAGTCAGTGTCATGAGACAAAGTGTATATGAGCTGCCGTATGGAAAATGAATTTGCTCTGTAAACTTTCACCCAAATCACAATAAATATTAAAAAAAAAAAAAAAAAAAGCTGCAGCTATGGTAAAGCAAACCAAATCATTGGGCAGGCTAGAACTGTTCCGAAGGGTTAAAGCAGACTTAATTTGGAAAGTAATATTACAGGCACAAATGCTCAACAAATAAGCAACAAGTAGGATATTTAGGTAATAGGATCTGGCCAATAAAGTTGTCACTAATTCCACAAGCAAAATAAAGAGATGCAGATCCTTCATTTACTTTATAAATAGATGATCTCATTACTTCTTATTAAAGGGATAGCTCCATGGTTCTCCTTAGTTGCCACCCTTCTTCTCTCTTTATTTTATATCCCCAAGTTTTAAAATTTATAGACACTGAGGGCAACAAGGTAGGAGAACTGAGCAATCAGAATACTTCCACCGCCATATGCTGAACAAGTCACTACTGAATCTTTAAAGATCAGGTACCACATCCCTGTTCTCTTTATCCCTCTCCTGGAACTACTCCTCCTCCCATGGCGTCCATGAGTTGTTCTCTTCAGCTTCTTCCTGCTCCTCTGCCATGGCCTTCCCTTCAATGCCCATGTCTCCAGAGTAACTCAACTCAATTCTGTGGGCTCAGCTACCAATGACATACTCATAGCCCTCAAATCTCCTATTAGAAACAACTTCCTGTAGAGCAGGAACTAGGTTGTCTTCATGTTTCTATCAGTGGCACTTCCCACAGCTTCTGGCATGCAACCCTCACAGTACATGATGGCTAAATGAATGAATGAGTTCATGTTTACAAAACCTCCTTAAGCAACATCTTCAGAAAAACAATCCACTTTTAAATTAATAACCTCCTCTCTTCACAGTAGATGCATAAAACAAAGCACCGAGCAGTAGCTTAATAAGAAACAGGAAACTGTCTGCTATATAACATGATTCCTTAAAACCTACACACAACATAGAAACAGGACTGCTTTTGAATTAAAAGAGTATTTTTACTTTAAAATTCTTCTCAATTTATTTAAGTTGGAGATGAAGCTTTTTTCGTATTAGTAGTTTTCAAATTTTTAAGCAACAAAGATTTCTATCACTCAAGTAGTGTTATGGATTGAATTGTGTTCTCTCAAAATATGTGTCTACTCAGCCAGGCCATGATTCTCAATAGTGCCTAAGGCACTTGACTGCTAACCAGAAGGCTGGTGCTTCAAATCCACTAGCCACTCTTCGGAAGGAAGGTTGGGCAATCTACTTCCGTAGTGATACCACCTCAGAAACCCAAGGAGGGGTCGCTATGAGTTGGGTCCGACTCAACGGCACATGACAACAACAACATCCTTCATTTTGTGATCTGATGTAATTATTCTGGGCTGTAAATCCTCACCTCTATGAGGTGAGGCAGGATTAGAGGCTGTTACACTAATGAAGCAGGATGCAATCTTCATATCTCTTGAGATATAAAAGAGATTAAATAATTGAGCTGAGATCAGAGGGCTCACCAAGAAAGAAGAGCTGCAAGTGGAGGACATCCTTTGGACCTGGGGACCCTGTGCTAGACCCAGGGGACAAGTGATTACAAGGCTCTTCCCCCAGAGCTGACAGAGACAGAAAGCTTCCCACTGGAGCTAGTGCCCTCAGTTTGACCTTCTAGCCTCCTAACCTGTGAGAGAATAATTTTCTGTTTGTTAACCCATTAACTTGTGGTACTTCTGTTACAGAAGCACTGGAGAACTAACACAAATAACTACTGTTTTTTTTTTTTTTTTCCTGTGGCCACCCTTCTCCATCTGGAGAATTTCTTTCTGATATTCTTATTTTTCAATCTGCTCCTGAGTCGATTTTTTTTTTTTTAATTAAGAAGCCCTTCTCAAATTGGAGTGCATGGAGGTAAAGTGATTAAGGTGATTATACTTATAAAAAGGGAGCTCTGGTAGCATAGTGGCTAAGGCACTTGACTGCTAACCAGAAGGCGGGTGGTTCAAACCCACCAGCCACTCCTCGTAAGAAGATGGGCAATCTACTTCCATAATGATACTGCCTCGGAAACCCAAGGAGGGGTCACTATGAGTCAGGTCAGACTTGACGGCACATAACAACAACAACAACTTATAAAAAAGCCTCATCAAGTCCCTTGCAGAATAAGGTGGGGAGTGAAGAAATAAGAAGTCAGTTTTCTAAGTTTAACACAATATGAGTGTCCTGTATTTATCAGCTCTGAATACCTGATTTTAAAAGTTAGACTGAACAATGTAAGAGAGGGATAACAGTACTTACTCTTCCCTTCTTTTCATGTTCTCTCTTGCCTGCTGGGCTTTGGTGAGAATAAACCATTGGAGGCTTGCTGGATCACAGAGGATTGGGATGTTAAAATGCCCGAGTTCATGCAAGCTTGGAGCATATCTATCACTGTAATTAAACACACAGTAAAGGAAAATTATTGATCTTTCCATTTCTTTCCCCAAGACAATGTTTTATTAGTCTTTGAAAAAAGAAGTAAGAAAATCTACCTTAGGAGTATAGGAAAATTGACATATATTTCTGACCCCAAAAAGACACACTTGGTCAGAATGACCACATACTTCCTAGCCCTGTGACCTTCACCAGTAAAATGGAGATAAAACCTATTTCATGTCGAGTCGGACCCAACTCATAGCGACCCCTCCTTGGGTTTCCGAGGCAGTATCACTATGGAAATAGATTGCCCAACCTTCCTTCTGAGGAGTGGCTGGTGGGTTTGAACTGCCAGCCTTCTGGTTAGCAGGCAAGTGCCACGTCTCGCTCTGTTGTACCAACTCAACAGCATCTAACAACTGAAGTGTAATATTCTTTTTCTTAACTTCTAAGAATCACATACTGAAATACAAAAAAAGTTTCATACATTTAGACACACAACCCACCTAAGTGAAGGAGTGAAAGTAGTCCTCCTGTTTTAGATACTTACCTGTTAAGGATCATTTGTAAACCACGCAGGCTTCGAGGATGAAAAGGTATTCTATTTTTCAATTGTCGGTTATAGAACACATCAAGAAGAGAGTAATATTCTTCAAGTGTCAATACTGGCTGTAATTCTTCAATATAAACAACTTGTATTCCACCCAGAAGATAGCTTATTTGATCTTCTAACAGCATCAGCCTCCTCTGAAGGTCATAATAGCTTGGCAATCTTTCAAAAAGCTATAATATTTTTTTTTAAAAAGAGAGAAACACAGTTTTATGTTACTATTCTCACTCAATTTTAGGGTCGCAATACATGGTATTGAGACATTTTAACAAGAAAATTATTTTCCTAGGAGGAAAGTTCAAGAAAGAGATAAGAAAAAAGCAATATACTGTTGAGAATATTAATATTCAAACAAAACACTGAAAATCCTAGGGAATTTTAAATACGAAGTGAAGACCTGTTCCAAAAAAAAAAAAATCCTAAGTACTACTATTTAAATATTCAGGTAAGAATCTTAAATAAGTTTAGAATGATTAAATAGTAAAATAAAGAAGGGTTATCATAGACATAATGTATGTGTATTTCAACTCCAAGTTAATTCCTTCAGAATTTACTTTATCTTACTTTACAAAACTCAGTTAAATGCAAGAAACATTACTGAGCACATACCATGTGCTTAAGCAATGAACTGGGAACTTGGAGTACACAGATTGTAAGAGTTTGTTCCTGTTTTCCAGGGGCTTATAATCGAGGATATAAACAGGAGGCTTAAGCAAAGTTTCTAAGGAAGTCTAATTTGACCAAAAGAGAACCGAATTTAGCCAAGGTAGATGAGGGTAGACAAAAGAGAATGTGCAAACATGCAGGCATGAGAAGGAATAGTGTTCAAAACAACAAGGAGTCTGGAATGGCTGGAAGGTGATACCTATGAGGCGTGGAAAGGGAAGAACTAAAGAGGTAGGCAAGGATGAGATCAAGGGCCCGGTGTGCTACTTTGATGACTTAGGTTTTACATTGGAAAGCTTTAAGAGGACTTAAAAGGCATCAAAAACTGCTATGAAAAGAACAGTAGCAATATACAGATTTCATGAATTATTTATCATTCTAAAACTTTGTGCAAAATATTGTTCCTCTCTACTTTTCAATTTTTCTGCTAATGGATTTTCCATGTATACAGAGGAACAACAGTGAAAAAACATTTATTTTGTAATAGAGAGGCAGAAAACATGACCCAGAGTGAGGAGAATCAACCCAGAACTGTCACAGGTATTAGACTTAGAAGAAATGGCCTTAAAAACAATTATAACTTCATTTCATATACTCAGAAAGTTAGGAAAAGATGTAATGATATAAAAAAGATCCAAATTGTAGAGTGTCTTTTTGGGGTGATGAAGAAGTTTTGGAAATAGATATGGGTGATGTTTGCACAACACTGTGAATGTAATTCATACCACTTAATGCACACTTAAAAACGCTCAAAATAGCAAATTTTATGCTATATATATATTACCACAATAATACTTTGAAACAAGAAAAGACCCAAATTGAACTTCAGATTAAAATTACAATTTTTGGGATGAAAAACAAAAACAAAAACAAAACATTGATATGATTTACAGCAAATTAGACACTGCAGAAGAAAGATTAATGAACTTTTGAAGATGTGTCAACACAAATGATCTAAAATAAAACATGGAGAGAAAAAGAATTTTAAAAGATGACAAGAATATTAATGCACTGTGAAAAACTTCAAGGATCCCAAAAGCTATGTATTTAAAGTCCTCAAAGGAGAGGAAAGAGGGTAGATGCAAACCTTCTAAATAAAATTTTATGAATACACACACACACACACACACACATATGAATTCCCTCAGACATTTAAAAAATAAACGTGACCAAGGGTGACTTATTTCAAGACTCCAGAGTTGGCTTAACATTTGGAAATCATGAAACTCACCATTTTAACAAACTAAAAAAGAAAAATCATGGTCATCTCAGTAGATACAAAAAGAGCATTTGATAAAACCTAATATGCATTCGTTATAAAAATTCTGAACAAACTAGCTAGAAAAGGGAATTCCTTAACCTGAAAAAGGGCATCTACAAAAAACTCTACAGACTACCATTACATTTATTGGTAGAAATCTGAATGGTTTTCTCCTAAAGTCAAGAACAAGATGAGGATGTCAGATCTTACCACTTCTTCTCAACCCTGTCCTGGAGATTTTAGCCAGTGCACTCAGTCAGGCTAAATAAAGACAGAACTGGCATCTTAACAATATTGAGTATTGACCATAAACAAAGTATATATCTTCATTTATTTAGTTATTTTTACTTTTTCTCAGCAATGTTTCCAGGAATCCAGATTGGGAAGGAAGAAATAAAACTTGTCTTTATTTGCAGATGACATGATTGACTATATGAAAAACCCAATGTAATCTATAAAAAAGCCACTTGAATTTATAAGTGAGCTTAGCAAAGTTGTGGGATACATGATTAACACACAAAATCAATTTTATTTCTGTATTTGGCAAAGAATACCTGGAAACTGAACTTAAAAATACAATTCCGTTTATAATAATATAAAAAAGTGAAATATGTAGGGATAAACATAACCAAAGATCTGACCTGCACATAGATAACTAGAAAAGACTGCTGAGAAAAAGTAAAGAAGATCTAAATAAATGGAGAGATATACCTTGTTCATGGGTCAATACTCCATATTGTTAAGATGTTAATTCTCCCCAAATTGATTTACAGATTCAATGCAATGAAATGAAAATCCATGTAGTTTTCTGTCAGATTGAGAAGCTAATTCTAAAATTCAGATGAAAATGCAAAGGAGCTAAAATAGCCAAAACAACTTTGAAAAAGAAGAATAAAGTTAGAGGGCTAACACCATCTGATTTCAGGAGTCACTGTAAAGCTACTATAATTAAAACAGTGGGTTAATGGCATAGCAGTGGACAAATAGATCCATGAAAGAGAATAGAGTCTAGAAATAAACTCTCACATACATGGACAACTAATTTTTGACAAAGATCAAAGGAAATGTACTGGTGAAAGGATAGCCTTTTCAACAAAAGATAATGAAAAAATTAGATATTGGATATCCATAGATACAAAAAAAGTTGGATCTATACTTCAAACTACATATAAAAATTAACTCAAAAATGGGTCACAGATCTAAATATAAAACTTAAAACTATGATGCTTCTAGAAGAAAATAAGAATAGAAAATCTTTGTGACTTTGAGTTAGTCAAAGGATTCTTAGATATAACACCAAAAGCATAATCCATAAAAGAACAAACTGATAAAACTGAACTTTATCAAAATAATAATAAAACACTTCTGCCCGTTAAAGGACAAAGTTAAGAGGATGAAAAGATGAGTCACAGAATGGGAAAATATATTTGCAAACTATGTATCTGATAAAAAGTCTGTTTTAAAAATATGTAACTCAATAATAAGAAAGCAAACAATCTAATTAAAAAATAAGGCAAAGGTTTGAATAGATACTTCATTAAAGAAGATATGTGGGGTGGCAGATAAGCACATGAAAAGATATTCAACATCACTAGTCATTAGAGAAATGCAAACTAAACACACACTGAAATAGTACTACACATCTATTTGTTGTTGTTGTTGTTATGTGCCATGGAGTCAGATCCAACTCACACTGACCCTTCCTTGGGTTTCCAAAGCAGTATCACTACGGAAGTAGGTTGCCCAACCTTCCTTCTGAGGAGTGGCTGGTGGGTTTGAACTGCCAGCCTTCTGGTTAGCAGTCAAGTGCCTTAGGTACTATGCTACACATCTATTAGAATATCTAAAATTAAAAAAGATGACTATATCAAGTGTTGGCTATTTTTTAAAAAAAGTTAAACATACATGTACCACATGATCCAGATGTTCCACTCTTACAGAGAAGGAAATATATCCATACACATACTTGCACCCAAATGTTCATATCAGCCCTATGTATAATGGGCAAAAACAGAAAGAACACGATGCCTATCAACAGGTGAATGGGTAAAACTGGACAATGTTTATTAACAATGGATACCAAACCAAATAACCAAACTCATTGCTGTGGAGTCAGTCCTGACTCTTAGCAACCCCTACTTGAGTCTCTGAGGCAATATCTCTATAGAAGTAGATTGCCTAGTCTTCCTTCCGAGGAGTGGCTGGTGGGTTTGAATCACCAGTCTTCTGGTTTAGTAGTCAAATGCCTTAGTCCACCAGAGCTCCTAACAATGAATACGACATGGCAATAAAAAGGAATGAACTCCTGATACAGGCAAAAACATGGATAAATCTCAAAATAACTATGCTGAGTGAAAGAAGGCAGACAAAAAGTACATACTCTGATTCCATTTATATAAAATTCTAGAAAATACAAAGTATAGTGACAGAAAGTAGATCAATGATTGCTTGGGGAGCAGACAGCAGGATAGGAGAAGGCAGGAGGGGTTTCCCAAGGGCCATGAGGATCCTTTTGAAGATGATGGATATACTCACTATCTTGAGTGTGGTTTCACAGGTGTATACATATGTCAGAACTTATCAAATCATACACATTAAATATTTGTGCAGTTGATTGCATGACAATTATATCTCAATAAATCTGTTAAATCAAACCAAACCAAACAACAGGCTTTTAAGTTGTGCTTCAGAAAAGATAGTAACACTTTCAAGTAAAAAATAACTCAAAAATCAGTCTCTCCTTTAAATAATTTAAGTACATGATATTAAACATCTGATTTGAAAACAGCTTAAGCTCTGATTACAAATTATTTCTTAGTTCATGACATAATATCACCGTTTTAAACAAAAGTACACTGGTAACAAATCAAAGACATTTTCTTTGTTTTCAGTGTTTCCTTACTTTTGTCCAGTGATGATGGACATCCATTGTTCCCAGCATCACATGGCCCACAGCACTCATCCCAGAACGGTCTGTAAATATGAGTGTACATCCTGAGAACAACAGAACACAAACTCATTGGTCACTGTCCAGAGATGCTTTGTTCTTTTTATAGTTGTGCAAATAATCACTTAAATTTAGTGTGCAAATTCAGGAATATAAAATCAGTAGAGGCTTAAAAGTAAATTTTATGTTATTTTTCAATTCAAAATTTTAAAAATTCAGTTGTGATAAGGGCATATCTGACAAGTCTTTTAACAGTGTTCCTCTACAATTTGCAGGTGATATCTGAGAATACTGGACGATGTTTACCTTTTGCAGTTTTAAGTGTTTCCAAGTTCTGCTGTGCTAATCGGCCTAAACTGTGCAGCTGGCTACAGCGATGGGCGATCCCCCAGCTCCTCTGCCACCTAAGCCAACAGAGCACACAGGCCGTTAGCAGCTAGCTTCCCTGAAGGAGGAAGCTAACGTTCACCACAATCTGCTTGATTCCTGTGAAAGTCATCGGTTTTCTTTCTGAAGTAGGCACACAGAATGCTTTAAATTGTCTTATGCTTTCCAAACTAGCGGATTTTTCAAGCAGCAACCAAATGAAAAATGAATTGTCTACCAGAATATACCAAAAAATACCACTATTTATGTTCAGGTATCCAGAGATTTTAAACAAGCAAATATGCTATGTTATCTCCATTTTAGAATAAAATGGGAAAAAACTGTAAAAAAAAATCCATTTTTCTCATCCACATTGTAAACTAACAAAGATTTTGTTTTATATTCAAGTTGCAATTAGGAATCCCAGTTAGGCTTATCAGATTCCTTTTATCTTATACTAGACAAAGTGATTTTTATGACATGGCATCTTCTCATTTTATAAATCTAAAATTTTAAATCTTAGCAAAAAAATGCAACCTGGCATTCACACAATGTCACAGAGGCATCACTGTGTAACTGCAAAGAGCACTGGTGTTAAGAGCTTCAGAAACCCCATCTTCGAACTCTGCAACTTACAAGCTCAGTGACCTTGAATAGGGTGCTTCTCCCTTTCTATAGTTTTACTTTCTTACATGTAAATGGGGACATTTCTTGCTTCACATGTAATGTAAACCAAGTGAAAATATATATGTGAAGGAGTCAGGCACTCAAAAAACTTTCAGGTTTCTGCTTTATTCAATACTGATTCTTATGAATGTCAATACTGATCATATGAAAACTGTTTTTTAAAATGTTCCCTTTAACCCACTATTCAGTAACTAAGATATTTCAAAGTATTAAGACTAATTTTGATTATTTAGAATTTGGCATATTTAAGTGACAAAGCTACCAGGTGGTGTTCGTATTAATGAATGGTCTTTCTGTTTAGAGGTAGAAATGATGTCATTGATCACAATGTTTCCATTTGTTGGCAATTTGGCTAATTTTCCAGAAAATGGAAAAGTCCTCGTGTCCCTGGTTCTCAAACTTTTTTTGTCTCAGAATCCCTTTACACTCTTAAAAATGGAGAATCCCAAAAAGTTTTGTTTATATGGATTACGTTTATTGGTATCTACTATACTATAATGAAAACTGAGGCATTTTTCCACCATATTGTAAAATATGTTTTTTCATGTTTAAGAAATCCTTTCATTTTCCTAATCTCAATTAGTTTTGACAGATATCTAAAATTTATACCTGAAACAGTTATTTTCATGCACATTTTGTTTCATAAACTTAAAAAAAAGCATCTTACTATTTTGTTTTTAGTGATTAGAAAAGTCTGCATTACCAGACTATGGACTTGGAAGACCTCTTCTATTCAAAGCTTGCTCTAAATAAACACTAAGGAACAAAAAACAGCTATCTGCACAAATTCAAATAGTCCAAATACTGTACGTCCAAAGGTTTCCCTTTGAAATTTGAGCTATCTGTAAAAAGTAGTATTTGAAAATAACAAAAGGACATGTGAAGACTCTATCTGTAGTCTGTAAGCACAGGGAAATGGTGCTATTATGGTTCAAATAGTCATCTGGTTCAATGTATTTAAAAAAAAATTCTAATAATGAGAGTTGAAAACTATAAAACAGATTATAGCAAAAAGTAATAGAAATGTTTAAGCAGAGACCAAGTGACAATTTTTTAAGGTCCTTATAATGAGAGGAGGAGCTCTGGTAGCATAGTGCCTAAGGCACCTGACTGCTAACCAGAAGGCTGGTGGTTCAAACACACCAGCCACTCCTCGGAAGGAAGGTTGGGCAATCTACTTCCGTAGTGATACTGCCTCGGAAACCCAAGGAGGGGTCGCTATGAGTCAGGTCTGACTTGATGGCACATAACAACAACAACATAAGAAGAGGGAGTCCCTCGGTGGCGCAAATGGTTAAGGAGCTCAGCTGCTACCCAAAAGGTTGGAGGTTCAAGTCCAACCAGAGGCAACTGAGAAGAAAGGCTTGATGATCTATTTCTAGAAAAGACAGCCATTGAAAACTCTATGGAGCATAATTCTACTGTGACACACATGTGGTTGTCATGAGGCAGAGGTGACTGGTTTTAAGATATAATAGGAGGACCATGATGGGTAGGTGACTCAATGAGATGACCTTTCCAGTTTTATGAGCCCTTCATTCTATTTTTTAATAAATTTCAGCATGAATTTTTATATAGTAGAGGTTTTCAAGCTATTTTAAAAATCACAACATGTGACCAAGAGCCAAGAATACATCTATCCCTCTCTCCCCTTTTTAAATTTTTCAGTACTGACTGTTCTGGTTACCCAGGGCTGCTCTGACAGGAATATACCATAAATGGGATGCCTTTAACAAACAGGAGTTTATTCTTAATTTTTGGAGGCTAGAAATCTGAGTTCTATGTGCCAGGTTCTAGGGGTTATGTGAAAGCCCCTTGACCTCAGGCTTCAGCTCTGCCTCTTGCTCCCGGCCCACTGAAGCTAGAGGCATCTCTTCACTCAAGCAACTAGTGGCTGCTAAGGCTGACAAGCCCAAGGTCAACAAGTAAAATGGCACAGTTCCCATGTTACCAAACAACACGACAGGCCATTGACTCAAGCCCACTGAAAGTCCCAGGATCAGCACAGCATGGCAGGCTGCTGAATGATGACATGGCTACATGCAGGGTTCAAGTGTGCCATAAGCTAGAGATCATTCCCAAAGCTACTTTTTATATACAGGAAACAGACCACATACCCAAAGGCAGCTACCCAGCTGCTAGTGGTAGATCCCAGCATGGAGTTGAATGCCAGTCTCATTGTGGGGAATAACTATCACCAGCTGCCCAGCCACTCAACCAGGCCTAGCCAACTTGACACACAAACATAACTGCCACACTGGCCTTACATGATGGGGGTATAATGGCTTTTTATATTATGTATATAATGGAAAAGATTTTTAAATAAACTTATTACATAAAAAGTTAATTATTATGCCCAAAATATCAGCATTTAAATCTTACTTCAACATTTTAAACAAGAAATTGATAATGGATTTGTTACATAGATGAATATTTGATTACTTTCAAAAGACGATAATTGACAAATTATTACCAGAATAATTAAAATTAAAGATGTAAATATTTAGCTATAAAGCTTTATCAACAGGTAATTCAAGTTTATATGAATCTCTAAATTACATTCTCTTTATTACCTGATATCCGAGAGCTGCAACTGATGAGACAGTTCATCCTTTAGACGATCTAGTTCTTTTCTAAGTGGCAAACTATTCTTCAGCTTTTTAATGGCACTTTTTTCATTGTTATCTAACCAGGATCTAGAAAGAAAAAACAGAGATCTATATACTTTCTGATACTAACTATACCAAAATTTCTAGTATTAAAAGACATACATGCATTACCTGAAAACAGCCCTAAAGTTAAACTGAATTTTCAATCAAATTTTCACCAAATCATAAATACTTATACCATGTCTATTCTTTTAGAATGTTGTTGTTGTTGTCATGTGTTGTCAAGTCGGAGCCGACTCATAGTGACCCCTCCTTGGGTTTCCGAGGCCGTGTCACTACGTAAGTAGATTGCCCAACCTTCCTTCTGAGGAGTGGCTGATGGGTTTGAACCACCAGCTGTCTGGTTAGCAGTCAAGTGCCTTAGGCACTAGGATACTAGAGCTCCCTTTCTTTTAGAATAAATACTTACTTTTAGATTAGGTTGCCAGAAGAGCTGCCAGCACCAAGTAAATCATATTCTAGTTATGACTACTTCCTTTATGTACCTAAAAAATTAAATTTTAATTTCAATCTGTCACTAGATTTCTAGAGATGGGAATTATTTTTTAATAATTAATGATAGTTCAAAATCTCTTACTTATAGGAAGATATGGAATGTGTGGCTATTTGCCTCCATGAACAATTGCTTCCCTTGCCATAAAAGACTAGAACTGGGTGGTGCCAGGCTGCCATTACTGAACATTTTGATCAAAGATTCTGCAGAAAAATCCTGACCAAGAGGAAAATGCAGAACAGAATTTCAAATTCTCATGGATTCCAGACTTCCTGGAGCCATGAAGGTTGAATGAACCCCTGAAACTATTGCCCTGAGATCATCTTCAAACCTTAAATCAAAAATATCCCCCGGCGATTTCTTAAAACCAAACAATAGTTTAGCTTAACTAGTAAAACACATCTGCCTTGAGCATTATACTCTTTTAAGAACTATCTATATGGGATCAAACTGACAATAGCAATTTGAGCTTACAGATACCTCTACACCTAAGCAACTTACATAGGAGCCTTAGGGGGCAGTGAGTTTACGTTAATGGAGAAGGAACAACTCAGAAAAGGAGGGTGAGAATGGATGCACAACTCAAAGAATGTAATCAGTTTCACTTAATTGTGCATAAACAAACTGATGAATTGGTGTATGTTTTGCTGTGTATACTTTCAACAACAAAAGCCTCGTACTTATGCTCATTGCAACTTCCAGGAGGTTAGACTAGAGCTTCATTTACATCAGTCATATATAAGAGAGGATAGACAAAATAATGTTATGGTTAATAATGTATAAAAGTCAAAGTCAAAGACACAGTAATGGCACTGGTGACAATTCAGATGTAATGCATCCTTATGAAGAACTACCAAAGATGACTTTTTGGATTTTAGGGAGGTAGACTCAAATTTTTTCTCTTATTTTAATCTTTAATATGCTCTCGATGCATATTCCTTCATCTCTCCCTCCAGATCCATATTCCTTCATCTCTCCCTCCAGATCCCTCCACTGGTCAGCCCTTAACTTAACTAATCTTTTTTGCCATGAAGTTTCCAGAATGACCTGCTCTTTTCAAGTTTGTCTCTTCATGACCTGAGTGTTTATGGATACCTTTCCACCTAAGCAATTGCCCAGTTTAAGTCTAAACTCAGCAACTTCAGACCACACTGACATCTCCCCTTTTGTTTCCTTCATCAACTGTGTTATAAAAAAAAAAAAAACAACTCACTGCTGTCAAGTCGATCCTGACTCATAGAGACTCCTTCTTGGGTTTCCGAGGTGGTATTTCTATGGAAGTAGATTGCCCAACCTTCCTTCGGAGGAGTGGCTGGTGGGTTTGAACCGCCAGTTTTCTGGTTAGCAGTCAAGTGCCTTAGGCACTATGCTACCAGAGCTCCTATATATATATATCTATTCATACATAATGTGAGGGAGGAGGGGAAGTTCTTCCTTACAGTGGATCTAAATAATACATATAGAAAGGATTGTAAAGCCTGAAAGGTCTCTTAACCAGAAGCCTTTAGTATGGAGATTGACACGTCCCATGCTGAGCCCTAATGCCTCCAGGTAGATTGACACGTCCCATGCTGAGCCCTAATGCCTCCAGGTAGATTGACACGTCCCATGCTGAGCCCTAATACCTGTAGTAAATATCCCATACCTCAGAGCCTTTTATCAGAGATCCGCCCGGCCCCAAGAAATCTCTCACTCACCTTTGAAACCAGGGGAATTTCAACCTGCCCCAAATTCCCAAACCCCTATCATAAAAACCAAATTATCTACTCTATGTTTCTCTATAAATATCCCTTAAAGTAAGAGCATGGGGTCTTTTGCTCAATCCACTGTGAGGGTGAAGGCAAGGACCCTAACTTAAGTTAGCTAATAAACTTTCCTATTGCTTTTTGCATTGTCGCATGTTGGCAATTTATTCACCCCGAACTACTCCTTCATAACCTGGGTACAACAAGATAATGAAATTAGAAAATCACCATTTGGCAACCATCACAGCAATATTTGATTCAGACAAGAATCAGCAATGGATATGAAAGGTAGGGATGAAAATGTGATAGTAAAGGGATATTTACATGGCCCAAATTATCTTCCCAAGAGAAACTAATTAAAGGGAAAAACAGTAGCTTTAGAGTGGAAAAAACTGGGAGATAGCACTGTAATCAAATGATCCAAGTTAATAATTTTTTTAATTTTGATGCTCCCCATCCACACAGTCATGTGTTTCAGAATTGTGATCAAATCAACACAAAACAGATTATGTGAAGGTAGTCAAGACATAAATTTTCAGAATTATTTAGTCCTCATTAACTTTTTCAATATCAGCACTCCATACAGTTATTTTTCAAAAACAATTTCAACGGGGTCCAGCTCTGGTGGTGTAGTGCCTAAGGCATTTGAATGCTAACCAGAAAGTTGGCAGTTCAAACCTACCAGTCACCCCATGGAAGGAAGACAGGGCAATCTACTTCTGTAAAGATTTACCATCTTGGAAACCCAAAGGAGGGTGCTATGAGTCTGAATTGACTTAATGGCAGTGAGTTTTTTTTTTTTTTTTTTTAATTCTTATGGTAAAACACTCCACACAGAAGCATGCAGAGTAAAATGTGTCTCACTTCTCAGCTTGCACCCAAAGGCCGTTTTCTGGACCACGTTTTCCAATCTTCTTGTAAACACCATGACATACTTGATATCCATCTAACAAATTTATTTTCTATTTATGTCAGACATATCATTGGCTTCCATTGTTGGCAGCCAAGAATCCTAATAAAATCCTCTTGGATTTTCTTGGTGACAATCACCACAGACCTCTGTCTTTCTAATATCCACACATCCCATTTCTTTTTGTCTTACTGCAGTCACTGGGACAAATAAACAGCAGAGGGGAACAGCAAGCACTCTGGATGGCTTGTTTTCTCCATAGTTCTCATCTCGTTTGCTCACTCTCTTCAAGAAATTCCTAAAAATCTGTCTATCATTGGCACTCTTGTTTCTCTCCATCGAGCTCCCTTAACTTTTATAAAGCCTTGCAGATTTGTATGTTACCAACTGGTAAATGATTCTCTGGATAAAGCATGAGCTGTTAAGGGGAATGGTGTGATAAAATCCTTTTGTAAAAGTTGTAGGGAAGAGAACTGGTGGAAGAAAGATCCTTTAAGAAGTTATTCCAATAGTCTAGGTGCAAAGGGAATGTATCAATGGGGATTATCATTAAGTATCTTTGAATCACCTTTTTCCCCTTAACTAAAAACTATGAAAACAAACTGGAAATAACCCCTATAAATGGCCACAGTACTTTTTTCAGTATCATTTTTTAAATCAATCCCAGTTTGTGTTTAATAATTATTTCTGTGTGTCTTATTTCCTATATTATCCTATTACCTCCATGAGGAAAAGATGAGCTTTTTCATTATTTAATGTGTACTTAATTTGAATTCCATCTCAGAGAAATCACTAGACAACATGTAATTTGATTATGCACATTAACCATAAGGCAAAGAGAAAAGAGTAACTTCCTACCCAATGTGGAAAAACACACTTATTCTGTGCTGCCCCAGCTCTAGGGTCAAGAAGATAAAATTCTAAACTATTCTCTAAATAAGAATGGTCTATTGGATTTAAAAGGGGTTGCTACTGCCTGAATTTGAAATATATATATTCTTAATTTTAGCTTAATTTACAATCGTAATCATTTATAAAATTTGGGCCCTTTATTTTAATGGAGAGAAGTCTGTTCAATTATTACTATGAAAAAGGAAACAGAATCATCTCATATTTAATCTATTGTTAAATGCCAAGTACATCAGACTGCTTGAACAAGACTGAACTTGTCAAGAAATCTTGAACTAGCCAAGGACTTTAAGAAATGTTTATTTTAAATAACATAATATGATCTATAGAGTAAATATAAACTATTATCTATCACTAATTTGTTTTTTTAAGAGTAATAAAAGTTCTTTTTAACAGCCTTATTATTTATTTTATTCATATACCACACAATTCATGTACTTAAAGTGCATAACTCAGTGGTTTTTCATATGCCCACAGAGTTGTGCAACTACTACCATAACCAGTTTTATTACTTGTTCATCATCCTTAAAAGAAATCTTGGATTCATTAGCAGTTGCTTTCCATTTCCTTGACTCTCCTACGTAACCACTAATCTTTCTGTCTCTTTAGATCTTATTCTGGCTATTTCACACAAATGGAGTGGGGATATGAAATGGTATAGCCACTTTGCAAAACTGTTCAGCAGTCTCTTAGAACTTTGGTGACTAGTTTATTTCACTTAGTATGTTGTCAAGCTTCATTATGTTGTTCTATGAGAGTTTCATTCCTTTTTAAGGCCAAACACTGCTCCAATGTATGAATACACCATATTTTGTGTATCTGTTTATCAGATGATGAACACCTGGGTTGTTTCCACTTTTGAGCTATTATGAATAATGCTATTATGAATGAGTTTCTATATGTATGTCCATTTTCATTTCTCTCAGGTATAGGTTTCCCCTGCTATCAAAAAGTACAGCGTTCCTATGAAAATGAAATAAAGTGAAGAATCAATTACCAATAATTTATATGGGAAAAATGTTTTGAGCATTCTCAGACCCAAAAAATAACCTATCAAATCATACAAAATAACACATAAAACCTAAAGGAACACTAACATACAGTGTTCAAAGACACAGTTCTAAGCTATGGTGGCCAGATGGTGAGATGCTGGGTGCAGTTCCGGGGAAGAAGCTGGTGACACCACTCTTCCTGCTCGGGTGCTTGCTGTTTCTTTAACAGCTCCCTGCAGAACAAATGCTGAATGCTAGTTTCGTTTTTTGCCTTTTCTTGTAAAAGCAAAAATCCTCTTTGGATTTCTTCAGGTTAGTGAAAACAGGTACTTAAAATAAGTCTTTCATAAGAGTGAAGAAATAAGTCTTTCGTAAGAGTGAAGTGGCGTAAAGCAAACTTTTGGAAAGCGGAGGGTAACTGTATATACCTACGAATGAAACTGCCAGGTCATATAGTTTAGCAAAGCTGCCCTGGTGGCACAGTGGTTAAAGCACCAGGCTGGTAACCAAAAGGCTGGCAGTTTAAAACCAACAGCTGCTCCACAGAGAAAGATAGGGCACTCTACTTCTGTAAAGATTTACAGTCTTGGAAACTCTATTGGACAATTCTCCTCTGTCCCATAGGGTTGCTATCAGTTGGAATCAACTTGATGGCAGTGGGTTTGGTTTTTGGAGTATAGTTTAGTATTCTGAGGAACTGCTGAACATTTTTGCAAAGTGGCTACACCATTTCATATCCCCACAGCAATAGATGAGGTTTCCAATCTCTCCTCATCCCGAGTATTTGTTATTCTCTGTCTTTTCAGTTATAGTCATCCTAGTAGGTCTGCTTCCATAAAAATGAAAGACAAGAAAACCCCATGGAGCAGTTCTATAGACTCTGTCCCACGTGGGGTCTCCATGAGTCAGAATTGACTTGACAACAATAGGTAGCAGTGTGAAGTGGTATCTCATTGTGGTTAATTTATTTTTTAGACTTTATCTTGGTTCAAGAATGATTTCATATTACTTATAAAAATACATACAAGTACTGAATACACTGCTATAAGATCCAGGCAAAGAGATGAAGCCGGTGTGTGTGTGGGGGGAATGACCCACTGCCACTGAGTCAATTCTGACTCATAGCAACCCCCACTGGATTTCCAAGGCTGTAAATCTTTATGGAAGTAGACTGCTTCATCTTCCTCCTGCAGAGGAGCTGGTAGGTTTGAACCACTGAACTAGTTAGCAGCCAAATGTCTGGCCCACTGTGCCACCAGAGCTCCTAGCCAAAGGAAAGTAGTAAAATGTCTACTTAAAATGACTGCTGGGATACGATGCAGAGATGCTAAAGTTGGTCAGCAATTAAAGACATTTGGTTTAGTTCCTAGGGTCATAATGTTTTTGAGATAAAATATTTCAGTAACTCAAGAGAAATTCAGTTTTTCATGGGTCTGAGAAGATGAAAAGGGGGCCACGATCCAAACTGCAATAGTTAAAATGGCATATATTTCAAATTCCTAGACCTCAAGTTAAAGTATAGCATTCAGACCAATACTTTCAAACATCTTTCATGGCAATCTGTGATAAGTAATATTTAACATAGTGGCCCAGTACACATGTGTGTGTGTGTGTGTGTGTGTATAGCTAAAACAAATATTTTCAGAAATACTTAAGCTTACTACCAGAAGTACATTTACAATATATATTCTACTTCATTTTAAAAAAGGAACAAAACAAAGTGAACAAAAGAACATATATATTGGAACTGAACCACTAATTCGTGTGTTATGACTTACAGTTTGAAAAAGACTGATTTAGCCTACAAACCAGCGAGGGAGTAAACAAACCCACAATATGAGTTAACTCAAGGCCATCATCACATTTCTAAACATTTGATAAGAATAATTTCAGTGTTGTAGTTGTCCAACACGGTATTTTGTGGACACTAAGAATGATTCAGAACTTAGATTCTGAAAATAAAATAGAACTATTTGAGCAAACTTCAAATACAAAAAAAGAAGTCTGACATTTACCTAGTAGCTAAGAGGACAGTATTTCAATGGTCTTTCCATAGTTCAATGACATTATTTTTGGTGGGGCAGACATTACAAATGGGATCATTTTGTGTAGTGAGAAACTGATCATACCAGCCTCTTCCAAAAACAAGTTATATAATTAAAGTATATTATTTAATAAAAAGGAAATATACCTAGAACATGAAAACAGTGACATCTACAACACAGAGCATATTTCCTAATCTATTTTTAGACTGCTGCATTCTTTTTACAACAGCAAAAACAAACCAAGATTATTGAAAATTAAAAGTCTACACCGAATAATGTTCTTGTTGTTGTTGTTATGTGCTGTCGAGTCGGACCCAACTCATAGTGACCCCTCCTTGGCTTTCCAAGGCAGTATCACTACGGAAGAAGATTGCCCCATCTTCCTTCTGAGGATGTTCTCTTTTTAATATTGTACTTTGAAGTATTAGTGACATGTTAGTATCTGACTCCACAGCAGTGTGATGCATTGCTGTTTTTGGTTTTGTTACATAATAATGAATTCTGATTAGATGAATGCAATTTCTAAATCATATGAAGATCAGTTTAATGTAAATTTGAAGAATTATCATTTTTCTGTTCCTTCTGAATTGTATAATGGAGCATGGTCCTCTTTATAACCTACATATATACTGGGGGTGGATTAACAATACAAGAATAAAAATAGAACCTTCAATTATATATGGCCAAAATAACCATGGTAGCTAACAAGTTAATCTCCTTAATGAGATTAAATTATGATAGACAGAGATACATAGTCCCATTTAATTCACAAGACTTGAAAGCTCTCAGATGGTTCAATTTTTTAGGAACTGAAATAATTTTTAAAAATTTTAAATCAATAATTAAAATGAGAAACTGGAACAGATACCATTCTGGCTTTTATGATACAAACTCTTAGAAGAATTTACTGGGAAAAGCTGACATAAAACAAAACACTGAACAAACCCTGAGTAGAGGTTATTCACACTGGGCAATATCCATGCTTGGGAAAAGGTCAAGATTGGCATGAAGGGGCTCTGGGCCTAGGCAAACATGCTGAAACCAGGAAGCCAGGTCAGGGTAGGGAAATCAGAGATGTGGAACTTTCAAATTCGAGCAGGTGTCCTAATTCCCACACCAGCACTCTAAGGCATGCCAGTAAAAGCAACACACATTTTTTATTTTTTTTTTTGGCAGTATTTAGTCTGTACTACAATTCAGTCTAAGACCCACAGAGCAGTACTGCATTTTATGCCTTCTCACAGTTCTTATTCTACCCAGTCTGGACCTTCTGCTCTAAAGTTACACTTTCTTCAGCTAAACTCAAACTCCATGAGGTATGATGATCTGTTCAGGTAAATCACTACCATATAGATGCTTAAAAATATGACATAGGGCCCTAGATATAAGCATTATAAACTAAACAAGATAACAATCTCTAACTAGTAAATTTCAGAAGGGAGGCAGTTGAGTTGTAAGATCTAAGGTGATACCAGTCAATTCTCAGTATTCTCTAGGCCAAGAAAAAAATCTATGGAAGTAAAATATAAGACAACAGCATTGCACCAAGAATCAGCCACAACCTTATTTCAACTCATTTACAAGCAACTTTGAATGTTTCATTTTGGAGAAGTCAATATTAATTTAAAAATCACAGTTTTAAAGGGAAAACAAGCTGTTATAAACCAGGCTATAACTATCAACTGTAATGCTATATTGTTGTTATTCTCACTTTATGAAGCTAAGAAAATAAAGATTCTATTGGTTAATAAAGTGATATATCTCAACATCTGTCAAGATAAATAGCTATTGATAAGTGCATTGGATAATTATGATCAGTAAATTAGAGAGTTAACTTACCACTGACTTTATTTTCTAAAACAGTGGTCTATGTAAGGTGTATAGACAGCAAGTCAAAATTTCAATATTGAGCTTTGCTCTGATAATTGAACTTACAGTACACTTTAGAGGAAATCAAGAATTCATATAAACACAATTCTCATCCACACAGAATTTTTCCTTAAAGCACTGTATCCCTTCCTAAAAAAACAGATAATTTTTAGTAAACACTAATAAAATTAACAGGAGCTCTGGTGGTGTAGTGGTTAAGGTATTTGGCTGCTAACCAAAAGGTTGGTGGTTTGAACCACCAGCTGCTCCATGGAAGAAAGATGGGGCAGTCTGCTTCCGTAAAGATTTACAGCCTTGGAAACCCAATGGAGAGCCACTATGAGTTGGAATCGACTCAATGGCAGTGACTGAATGAGTAAAACTAACAACAAAACAACAAGTTGCAATTGAGTTGCTTTGGACTCACGGCCATGCCATGCGTGTCAGAGTAGAACTGTGCTCCACAGAGTTTTCAGTGGTTAAAATTTCAGTGATTTTTCCAACATAGATTGCCAGGCCTTTCTTCCTAGTCCCTTAGTCTGGAAACTCTGCTGAAACCTGTTCAACATCACAGCAACACATGGTCCTCCACCGACAGATGGTGGTGGTAGTGCATGAGGTGCCCTGGAAACTGAACCTGGGCCAACCATAAACAAGCCATGCCAAATGATAGAGAAGTATTTTGCACATGGTTTTTATCACTAAAAATTATTCTTTCTCAATAATCTGTTCCTGATGGTATTTTAAAATGCTGTCTCCGTGTATTTTTCTATACAGAACCTATTTCCCTAACATAACTTATACTTTGTAATATATCACTAGTGAACTCTTCCAACACATAAAGAAGTTTAAAAGTTTTAATTTTTTTTTTTTTTTACAGTGTTGGGTATAACCTTTTTCCACACACCATAGATAAATAAAATTTAAAAACTTAATGAACAAAACCAAAAATCTCCTGAATATATTTGGTATCAAAAGACCAAAAGTTAAATACATTTGGAGTTATTCTGGCAATTTAAAGTAAGCAAAATGAAATATCTTTCTCATAATGGTTATTGGATTAATTATATCCTATAGGATTACTTTTCCTGGAAAATTAGCCTTAAATTTTTAAACACAAACTATAAATAACAGCTTAGTTAAATAAAAACTTTCACATACACAAGGGTTGTTTCCATTCTCGAAACTTGCTCAAGGTCTTCGTCAGGGTCCCTGAATCCAGTAAAGGAGTAGTAAGACTTGTGCCATTTGATGGGCCTGTCAGGCATCCTTTTAGCTTCTTTGAGAGGCTGGGAATGCACATGGGTATTCAAGCTTTGGATGTGTTCAGTAGATAAACTGCAGGAGTTGAGAATATCTAATACTGTGCTTAGCAGATCTCTGGTGTGCAAAGTAAATTTGACTGCTCGAAATCCTAGAAAATATAATTTCCCCAAACAATTAATACATGACAATTTGCTTCACCTTAAAAACAATCTTTCATTCAACATTTGTAACATCAAGGTCTTCTAAAACATCCCATCACTGGTTAAGATTCATCTTGTCAACTCATCAATAAATGGAAAGCTACTTCCCTCCCCTAAAACTGTACCACACTATCTGTACTTCACGATTCCTCTACCCTTCAATTCCCTTTTCCAGTTTGGCCCAGTGACCAAATCCATCTGCCCCAAGAAGGAGATTCAGAGTATTTTCAATGCTGCCCACAAATGTGGTCTATAGCTAAGAGATGGAAATGCTCCCCTACCAAAGTTAGTTTCTAGCACTAACGCTCAAGAGAGAAAAAGGCAGACAGACATCAATCAGCATTATCACAGGGATTCAGATGAGGACAGGGGTGAGCTGATCTAGTTTCAGCAGTCATAAAAGCTTGTCTCAATTTTTTTCATGATTATAAGAGATTACTGTCCTCATACTAACCACCCATCCAATGAGGTAGGGACCCAATATTTCCAGGAGTGATTTAAAATTTCCTCATTGCTTAAAAGGCACTGTTTTACAATCTAAGTTTAATACTGAGTAGTCATTTGGCAGTGGCTGGTAATTAAACTTGCTAAATCATCAACAGCAAATCCATCCACTGCTTTTTTCCCCTCTTCCTGGGTATCAAGTATGGCTCCTGCTGCTTTACAATTTGTCAATCATACTCCCACCAACTCTGCCACTACTATCTCTCTCTTCAAATGTGAAGAAACAGAGGCTCAAGGAGGTTAAGAAAAGGGGAGCCAGGGCTTAAATGCATGTGAACTGACACTAACCCAAATACTTTTCCTATTAAACCACACTGCCTCTCTTTTTACCCCTTCAATTGGTTTTAAAAATTATACAAGTATCACGTAAGTACAAACTAGTTGTAATTTAAACACAAACTACAAATAACAGCTTAGTTAAATAAAAACTTTCACATACACAAGGGTTGTTTCCATTCTTGAAACTCTAGTAAACAGTCTGTTTACTAGATATAAACTCCATTACAGGTACATGGAGCTCTGGTGGCACAGTGCCTGCAAAAACAGCAAGGAGGCCACATCTCCTGCCCTCCTCTAACCACATAAGAGGAAGACAGAATCACTATTAGTAACCCAAGGCCTATTCCTGCAAGGCCAGACATGCTGCCTCCCTCCAGCCCTTTCACCAACCCCCTTCCTCCCAAAGCACCCACCACCTCTCTCCTGGGTCTGATAATTCACTGCAGTGGCCACACAGAACTCACAGATTACAGGGTTTATTAGGGAAGCACCAGGCTACAATTCAAGTTCGGGAAAAATACTCAGTCTCTCCCCCAGCCCACAGTCTCTCTCCTAACAGTGAGTGTCCCTCAGTATCTCACTCAGCAATGCGTGTCTCTTTCAGGAGCGCGTGTCTCTTTCAGCAGCACGTCTTCCTCAACCAGCAGTCAGAGAGAGCCTTCTTCTGCCGCTAGAAGGCCTCCTTTTGAGCCTGGCAGAGTGACCAAACTAACCAATCATAACATCAGAATCCTAAGCACCTGAGAGAGAGCAGGAACCTCCCAGAACATTGTTTTGTGTTGCACCCAACAGAAATACCCCAGGTGGGTAACTTTCACAATCAGGAGCTCCTCTGTTGCTCACAGCAAATTCCACCATAGAGTTTACAAAGACTTATGGCTAGAAAAGTCACACTAAGTAATTTACTACACTGCAGTGCCTAAGGCATTTGACTGTTAACCAGAAGGCTGGTGGTTCAAACCCACCAGCCACTCCTCAGAAGGAAGATGGGGCAATCTACTTCCATAGTGATCCCACCTTAGAAACCCAAGAAGGGTCGCTATGAGTCAGGTCCAACTTGACAGCAGTGAGTTAGTAACAGGTACATATTCTTCTAGACCCACACTGCTAATATGGTAGCTGATAGCCACATATGGCTAATAAAAACTAAAACTAAATACAAAACTCAGTTCCTCAGTCACACTAGCCACATTCTGAATGCACAACAGCCACGTGTGGCAGTGGCTGCTGTATTAGATAGTGGAGATAAAGAACACTGCCATCATCACAAAAAAATTATTTTGGACAGCACTGCTCTAGATCTTTCCTATGTGGTTATATGTATGTATATTATATATGATATGCATGTTCTAAACAGTTTAATATGCTTAATGGCTATTTGTATGCGTTTTTTCCTGAACTGCCTATTCATTGCTTCTGCCCATTTTTTAATGGAAACATTTGTGCTCTTTTTGATTTCTAAGAACTCTTTATATAGCAACGTTATCTTTTGGTGACATACGCTGTATATTTTCTCCAGTTTTTAACTTACTTTTCTCTATAACCTATTTTTGCTTAATGAATTGTTGGTTCAAAGTTAACATTAACTGAAAGATTTTTGTCTTTACTCAGCTGAACTGATTACAGCATTCGTTTTAGCATTAGCTCACAGGAACTGAGTGGATCTTCAACTTGTTTTAAAGTTTATTCTAATAATGATGTGTATTTCCTTATGGACCAGCCAAAGGATGTATAGCTAAAGAAATAATTTAGGCTTTTACAGATTTCAGTGCATTAATAATGCAAAAAGGTTCATGAAACTTTAGTAATGAAAATGAATGGTAAACATTTTACTTTACTACAATCTTAATTGTCAGTGAGAAAGTGATTAATGCTTTCTAGTTCTAAAAGTAACAACTTAAAAATCACTTGATCTGATGCAACAACGGGTCTCTCCTCATCAAGAAGAAAGAAGAAAACCAAAATTAATGGAAACAATCAGTCCTAGCGACTGGTACACCATCCGATCTGCAACCT
>NW_006921837.1:1242926-1245850 GCF_000298275.1 Orycteropus afer afer
AAAAAAAAAAAAAATCACTTGATCTTACGCAGTCCTGATCACAAAGATAGTAGTATCTGGAAGGGCATAAATAAATCATGCAACAGGTAACAACCGAGTACTTCCTGACCACGATACTGTCTTAAGAGTTACACCGTGCAAGAGCACCTCTTATTAATTTTGGTGACTGTAAATTGTACAGAACTCAAACCAAAACAAATAAGCAAGCAAGCAGGCAAACAAACAAAAGAAACCCTTTACCTTAATTTAATAATCACATAAATTTTAAAAAATTAAATCTGTCAGAATACCAATTTTTGTCATAAAGGCAGATGCAAAAATGATTAAAAGTATTTTTAAAGCAATAATGTGGTACATAAATCAAAACATTAGGCGAGGACTGAAGACCCTAGTTCTAGTGCTCCTTCTGTCCCTTACTTACTTTGTGCAACTTTCTAAGTTTCCCTCTAAGCTTTCAAGTACAATTTGCTCTTTAACTTCATGAATATTCAATATTTAAATCAAATGCAGCTGACAGTGGTAAGAAGCATTAGTAGTTATAGCTACAGATATGAGATTGACTCTCCCAAATACATAGAAATAAAACCAGACCGGTAATAGTATTTTCATTTAAAAATATTATAAAGGATATTACTTGATAAATTCTTATCTGTTCTGCTGAAGAAACCATGAAACCTAAGTAGATCACTCTGCTTTAGTATGATGTTTCTTTAAATTCCTAGCTAATCTTGACCCAGTTAATAGGAACAGTTATCTTTTGGAAAATTATAAATATCTGATTTTACACTAACAGAATTTACCTCAGTTGTTCAGGGGGCTTCCACGGTTAAGAACAGCACATTCATAATGGATTAAAAAATGAGTATTTCTATTTTCAAACGGAAACTGTTACCCAGAGGGACAAGAAGTACAATTATTATTTACAGCATTCTTCAGGTAAGCTTGCTTCATTAACAGAACTACGGATTAACTTTTCCTCTCTGAATACTGAATAGGAACTTTTTTCTTTTTTAATTTTTATTGTGATTTGGGTGAAAATTTACAGAGCAAATTCACTTTCCATACACGTACACTTTGTCTCATGACATCCACTCCAATTTTCCACAATGCAACAGCTCCCCTCCCACTTCCTCCCCGTAGTTACCTCTTCCCTGTGTCCTTCCCTCCCATGCACTCCTGCCCCCTGAGCTGTCTCCCTGTGCACACCCAGCCCTTCTTTCTCCCATGATTGATCTCTCCAAGGAGTGTATCTACCTATTTATTGTAAATGTTCAGCTCATATGCCTGTCTTTTGTTTGGCTGGAAGCCATAGGAATGGTTTAATTCCAGACCTGAAAGGCAGGTAGGGGCCATAGTCTAAGGGTCCCATCAGGCTCTATCAGACCAGCAAACCTGGTCCTTTTTTTTTTTTTTTTTTAAGATTTTGAGTTTTATTCCACATTGCTCTCCCACTCTATCTAGGATCTCCTACATAGATACCCCCCTCTGAGTGGTTAACAGTAGTAGCTGGTCACCATCTAGTGCTTCTGGTCTCATAGTCATATAGGCTAAGGATCACATGGTATACCAGTTGCTTGGACTGTTGCCATGTGTCTTTGGTTTTCTTCATTCTTCTTTGCTCTGGATGAGGAGAGACCCATCGTTGCATCTAGATGACTGTTTGCAAGCTTTTAAGATCCGAGTCGCTACTCACCAAAGTAGGATGTGGAACAATGCTTTTGTGTAATATGTTATGCCAATTAAGCTTGATATCCCTGTGACCATGGCCCTGAGCCCACAGGTCCAACTACTCTCTCCCTCTGGGTAGCTGGCTGTGGCCAAGAAGTGACTACAACCTTGCCCCTTGTCAGCTCTTCTATATACCTGGGAATTCTTACAGAACATACAAACACAGTTGTAGAAACACTGTATGCCAATGCTATACATGGTCTTGGGCACATTCCTCCCTCCATGGAAATACCTAATAGTTCAGCCTATTCACCCATCTAACCGCCCTTCACTGATATGTTTGCCTTCACTGACAACACAGTACTGACTGTGCAAAAGGGTTCATCTTTGCTGTCTGAACCTCTCACGCACTTCTCTATGTCTTCCTCAATGCCACCACGTTGATTACTCACATTTGGTATACTGCCCTTCTCTTTACCCAAATCAATCCTTGTCTCTACCTATCTAACAGTGTTCCCTCCTCCCCCTCCCCTTACACCCCTGGTAACCAACAAAGAAAATTTCCTTCCAATATATAAACCTTTCCTTTTTATAATAACGGACTAATACCATATTTGTCCTTCTGTCATTGACTTATTTCACTTAGCATAATGTCCTCCAAGTTCATCCACATTATGCAGTGTTTTGCTGATTCTACGTTATTCTTTAGGGTTGGATAGTATTCCATTGTGTGTATGTACCAGAGTTTGGTTATCCATTCTTCTGTTGATGGGCACCTAGGTTGTTTCCATCTTTTGGCTATTGTAAATAGTGCTGCGATGAACATAGGTGTGCATACTTGTCCTGGCTCTCATTTCTTTAGGATACATACCTAGTAATGGGATTACTGGGTCAAATGGTATTTCTAATTTCAACTTTTGAAGGAATCGCCATACTGCTTTCCACAGTGGTTGTATCATTTTACAGTCCTACCAGCAGTGTATGAGAGTCCCAATCTCTCCACAACCTCGCCAGCATTTGTTATTTTCTGCCTTGTTAAACTTTGCTACTAGTGCTGGAGCAAGATGGTATCTCATTGTTTTGATTTGCATCTCTCTAATGGCTAATGATTGTGCACATTTCTTCATCCGTTTGTTGGCCGCTTGAATATCCTCCTTGGTGAAGTGTCTATTCATGTCTTCTGCCCATTTTTTAATTGGACTGTGTCTTTTTGTTATTGAGGTGTTGGAGTTTTCTATAAATTCTAGAGATAAGTC
>NW_006921837.1:1246060-1268749 GCF_000298275.1 Orycteropus afer afer
TTTCCCATTTAATGGATTTCAGCCCTTTGTCAAAGATCAGTTGACCATAGGTCGATGGATCTATTTCTGGGTCCTCAATTCTATTCCATTGGTCTGTGTGTCTGTCATTGTACCAATACCAGGCAGTTTTGACTACTATGACTGTATAGGAGGTTTTAAGATCCAAGAATGTGAGACCTCCTACTTTCTTCAATAATGCTTTGCTTATCTGAGGTCTCCTTCCTTTCCACATAAAGTTAGTGATTGGTTTTCCATATCCTTAAAGAATATTGATGGGATCTGGATTCGGATTCAAGGAGTCAAGGAGTGGAATTTGTGATTCCTGATCTTTCATATTTAATGATAAGATAAAAGACAGCAGAAAATAGACTAGCAAATATGAGTCCCTGGAGAGACTGGGTGGGAAATTCTCTTGAGTACAAAGATCCCATGTTAGCACTTTTTAGCTCAAGCTCTTCATTACTCCATCCGGTTCCTGAGAGCCTTGTGAGCATCAGGTATAATTTAGGGACCTTCAGTGTGAGTGGCTGCTACACGGTACTTAAACGCTTTCATTTTAATATATGAAGAACCCTTCTAATATATTGAAGAACCAAAAGTCAGGGTTACACAGTCAGTCAGTTGCAGAATTAAAAATAGATTCTAGTTTTCAAAGACCTATAAAATTCTGAGCTCTACAATAGTTGGCTTTTTTTTAAAAAAATTATAGTGCATTTTCTAGCTTTTTTAGCATTACCTCACAGAAAGCTTTTAGTAGATCTCTAAATTCTTTTAACGTTTGCTCCAAAAATAAGGTTATTTCCTCAAGGACCACCAAAAGGATGTACAGCTAAAGAAATGATTAGGTTTCAAGGATCTTTACCTAAACATCTGAACTTTACTTTCAGTATCACTGCATCATGGCTAAAGGAGGGACAAATGATACCAAAAAGAGAGCTGAACACTAAGGTTGAATAGACTTCAGTAAAAGTGTTCTGTGGAGTTGAAAAATTTGGTGTCAAGATCCACATTCTACCTCAAGAGTCTTGGGGAAGTCACTCAACATCACTAAGTTAAAACAGGGTAAATACTATCTACTTCACAGGTATCTGAAGACTAAAGAAAATAATGCAAGTTGTATTTTTTAGAAATGTCAGTTGTTAAATACATGTTTAATACTTAAAGCAACATAGAAACGGGAAAGAGACAAACAGGAATATCTTTAGTTTTATAGACAAAAACGTTTAATCAGACACACACACACACAAATGTCTTCTTCAAACACATGCAGCCAGGAATGGACCAAGTCCTAGGAAAATAATCAATTAAATGATACTATTTTTCTGTGACCAAGGCTTCAATCCAAAGGGAATTCTGACATTGTTAAATTTAATGAAAAATACTTTAACATGAAACTTGCAAGAGACACACTAGAAATAAAATAACGTACCAGAAGTACTAAAGGGTTCTTGGCCATCAGAAGAATTCTGGTCTGTTTCTCTGACATAAAAGGTAAGCTGAGTTGGTTTCAAAGACTTGAACCCTGGTTTCTGGAGGCTTTCTAAGTAGACACTTAATCTCTTAAGAGAATTTTCATTGACTTCCTGGAAAAAAATATCAACGAGCATTTACACACACAACAGCAACACAGAAACATGTGAAATTATAGCTGACCTCTTTAATACATTACTGAGAGCATTAAATAATTTTAGTATTTAAAGATGTTGGGATTTCATAGCTCTTTGAAAAATGAAAAATCATAACACATAACAGAGTGAACTCCAAATGGATGAAAAATCTCATCATAAAGAATGGAACCAGGCATGTATATGAATACTGTACATATAGTATATATGTATATCTTACAATGCTCATTCATAGGAATTGGTTGACTAATGATGGTAAATTCATTCACTGAGAACCATGTAGCCAAAAAGAAAAAAAGAAGAAAAAGAATGATGCAGAAGATGTCTATGAACTAACATGGAGTGATTTCAGGATATACTGTCAAGTAAAAAAGGAAACATGTAAAAGCATATATAGTATGCTATCCTTTCTTTAATGATTGTCTATCTACCAATGCTTTTGAGTTTCATTAAAAATAGTCCTTAATTCTTCATTATTCACAGGCAAAAAGTTAACTCATAGCCCTTTGGTGAAGGAACTGAAGAATAATTTTAAAAAATAACTGTGCTTCTTACCACTCACAGCAGTGCAGTGAAGTACTTGGTATGACCCTTCTAGCCATGGTCTTTGTGACTTCCACCAGATGACTAGGTGGGACCGTGTAAATGTGAGGTGCTTGTGGCCCACCAAGGGGATTGGATAACTTGCTAATAATGTTAATAAGGTGCATGGCACCATTTTGGGGGTGGGAACATGGGAATTAAGGTGTATGGTGCCCAAATGTGGAGACTGGACAATTCTGCCATCCTGCTAGGTTTAAAAGGAGTCATTCCAGAGGTGGAAAGGAGGGATGTGATTACCATAAGGCGGGAAGAGCCAGGAGTGGAGTACGCCCTTTGGAACCAAGATCCCTGTGCTGAATCCCTCTGTTGCAAGAGACAAAGAGCTGTGCTATTGGAGATGGCAAGAGATGTTGAGAAATGTGCAGCAGAGAAACTTCCAGAAATTCAAGCTGGGTTCAGAAGATGACTTGGATCAGGGGCTATTACTACTGATGTCAGATGGATCTTGACTAAAAGTGGACAATACCAGAAAGTTGTTTACCTGTTTTTTATTGACTATGCAAAGGCATTTGACTGTGTGGATCATAATGTATTATGGTTAACATTGCAAAGAATGGAAATTCCAGAGTACTTAATTGTGCAAATGCTCATGTGGTACTTGCACATAGACCAAGAGATAGTCATTCAAATAGAACAAGGAGATACTGCATGGTCTAAAATCAGGAAAGGTGTGTATCAGGGTTGTATCCTTTCATCATACTCATTCAATCTGTATGGTGAGCAAATAATCTGAGAACCTGGATCGTATGAAGAAGAATGCTGCATCAGAATTGGAGGAAGACTCATTAATGACCTGCAATATGTAGAAGACTCAACTTTGCTTGCTGAAAACAAAGAGGACTTGAAGCACTTACTGATGAACATCAAAGACTACAGCTTTCAGTATAGATGACACCTCAACATAAAGAAAACAAAAATCTTAACAACTGGACCAATAAGCAAAATCACAATAAATGGAGAAAAAACTGAAACTGTCAAGGATTTAATTTTACTTAGATCCACAGTCAACACTCATGGAAGCAGCAGTCAAGAAATCAAATGACATTTTGCATTGGACATATCTGCTGCAAAAGACCTCTTTAAAGTGTTAAAAGGGAGCTCTGATGGTGTAGTGCCTAGACATTTGACTGCTAACCAGAAGGCTGGTGGTTCAAACCCACCAGCACTCCTCAGAAGGAAGATGGGGCAATCTACTTCCAGAGAGATACCACCTCAGAAACGCAGAAGGGGTTGCTACAAGTCAAATCGACTTGATAGCAGTGACAAAGATGTTGCCTAGAGGACTAAGGTGTGCTTGACCCAAGTCATGGTATTTTCAATTGCCCCATAGGTATGAGGCAACTGAAAACAACAAAGCTGGACAATGAATAAGGAAGACTTAAGAAGAAGTGATACATTTGAATTATTGTGTTGGCAAAGAATACTGAATATACCATGGACTGCCAGAAGAATAAACAAATCTGTCTTGGAAGAAGTACAGCCAGAATGCTCCTTAGTAGTAAGGATGTCGAAACTTCATATCACATACTTTGTTATTAGGAGGGACTAGTCCCTGGAGAAGGACATCATGCTTGATAAAGCAGAGGGTCAGCAAAAAAGAGGAAGATCCTCAATGAAATGGACTGACACGGTGGCTGCAAAAATGGGCGCAAACATAGCAATGATCGTGGGGACTGGACAGTGCTTTGTTGTGTTGTACACAGGGCACTGTGAGTTGGAACTGACTTGATGGCACCTATCACCAAAAACAACCACCACCACCAAAAACAACAACCACCACCAAAAACATCACTTTAAATCTCTTCTTAGGCACATGGTTTGACTTCAAAATAGAAATGACCATTATTCACTTTTGTTTAATTCATTATAATATGTACTTCTTAGCCATGAGAATCCCATAAGCAACTGAAGTACATTCTCTGCTGGTGTAAGACTAAATCGCCATAATTATATAACTAGTCATAGTATGAAGACTAAGGTGTGTCTAATCCAAGCCAGGGTATTTTCAATAGTCTCATATGCATGTGAGAGCTGGACAATGAATAAGGAAAACTGAAGAAAAGTTGATGATTTTGAGCTGTGGTTTTGGTGAAGAATAATGAAAGTACCATAGACTGCCAGAAGAATGAACAAATCTGTCCTGGAAGAAGTGCAGCTGGAATGCTCCTTGGAAATGAGAATGGCCAGACTTAGTATCGCCTACTCTGGTCATGTTGTCAGAAGGGACCATTCTGTGGAGAAGGATATCATGCTTGTTAAAGCGGAGGGTCAGTGAAAAAGGAGAAGGTCCTCAAGGAGATTGACTGACACAGCGGCTGCAACAATGGGCTCAAGTATAGCAAGGACTGTGAGGCTGGCGTACAACTGGGCAATGTTTCGTTCTGTTGTACATAGGGTCGCTATAAGTCAGAGCTGACTCAATGGCACCTAACAACAGCAATCACAGTATTATAGTATAATCAATCATACATGGTATAAACATACATTGAGAAACATGTACCTATGTTTCTAGTGAAGTCCATGTTCAATTAAAACAGAAACTTGGATGTATGTTTCTTGATGTACGTTTATGTTTGGAATAACAAAAAAACAACCAAAACAAACAAAAATGTTTTCCCACAGGAAGTAAACAGGAATGAGGTAAAAGAGAAGTAAACTGTGTAGTTAGTTTTGATTTTTGAAACCTATAATTCTGAATTTAAAATAACTTTTAAAAAATTGTATATTACTCTGAGATCCTGGACTCTCGAGTCTGATATTATGACTAGATGCAACTTTTAAGTCTGTTTTCCTTAGAAAAGGGGCAAGTATGTTTTGTAAGAGTGGGAAGAAGACAGAACTGAACATAGGCTGATTAGGAGACTAAAGTGCCTTCACAGAGCTTGCATTTTAGTGACAGGAGAAAAATAAACAATGGTCCTAATAAATAAGTAAATAGAATATGTTGTAAAGCTAAAAAGAAAAAAAGAAAAGGTACTTCATGATAAGGGGGACAGGAAATGCTGGGAAATAAAGGTGGGGGTGGCCATTTAAAATTGGATTGTCTGGGAGAGCCTCACTGAAAGGGGACACTTAAGAAAAAGGCCAAGGACAAGCCACATCTGCACCTGAGGGAAAGATGCTTTAAGGAGAGGGAGCAGCTAATGCAAAGACTTGGTACAGAGTCAGCACTCAAAAATACAAGTTGAAAGAATAACTAAAAATATAAATTTACCAGAGCATAGTGTCGGGAGCTCTGGTAGCATAGTGGCTAAGACACTTGCCTGCTCACCAGAAGGCTGGCGGTTCAAACCCACCAGCCACTCCTCGGAAGGAAGGTTGGGCAATCCTACTTCCGTAGTGATACTGCCTCGGAAACCCAAGGAGGGGTCGCTATGAGTCAGGGCTGACTCGACGGCACATAACAACAACAACAACAACAAGCATAGTGTCAGTAGTCCCCCCAAAACACCTCAGGTTTAATGATTCTCTAGAAAGACTCACAGAACTCAGAAAAGCTGTTATACTCACACTCATGGTTTACTACAGTGAAAGAATATGCATTACAATCAGCAGAGGTAAAGGGCCCACAGGGCAGAGCTCAGGAGACACCAGGTATAGGCTTCCAGTTGTCCTCTTCTAGAGCAGTTGTATGGACAGTGCTTATTTCTCCCAGCAATGGTGTGTGACAGCAAGTGTGAAATGTTACCAAGCTGGGAAGCTTGCCTAAGCCTTGTTGTCCAGGGCTTTACTGGAGGTCAGTCATGTAAGCACGTGGCTCCCGTGTGACTGACCTAAGCTACCCGGTTCTCTAGCTCCCTGAGGTCAAACCCACAGAGTTGTGGCCCAGAGCTTCAGGCATACAGCAACAGGTATTCACTATAAAGTACACTGCTAATATAAAATACCTGGCCTGTCCAAGGCCTCAGGCATGTAAACATATTGTTATCAAGCAGGATATTCCAAGGGTTCAAAGGTGATATACCAGGAGGTGGTCAGGGCCAGACTTGAGGCCAGGCCTTGCTTTGGAATGTGCAATGTTTAAGCAACCAGACCTTGTTGAGTTAACCCTTTACTACAAGCACATATTTAAATCAAAAAAGATATGTTGGTAAAGAGGGAAAACATTTACCTATTACTGGGCTTGGAGTCACTGGGTGGTGCAAATGATTAGCACACTGGACTGGTAATTGAAAGGCTGGAGGTTTGAGTCTACTCACAGGCTTCCTGGAAAAAAAGGCCTGGAGATCCACTTCTGAAAAATCAGCCATTGAAAACCCATAGGGGACTATGAGGCAGACCTGATTCAACAGCAACTGGTTTTGCATTTCTTGAGCACATTAACTGATATTGCTGGGCAGTGGTCCAGCAGCATGTGAGGTCGGCGAAAACCATGAAGGCACTGAAAATTGATCTGCAAAAAAACTGATCATGGTAATAAACCCATTGCTGCCAAGTTGATTCTGACTCACCGTGACCCTTTAGAACAGAATAGAACTGTCCCATAGGATTTCCAAGGCTATAATCTTACAGAAGCAGACTGTCACATCTTTTTCCTGTGGGGCAGGTGTTAGGGTCAAACTGACAACCTTTCATTTAGCAGCCCAGCACTTAAACCATTCTGGCACCAGGACTCTGACCATGGTAAACAGAGGTCTTAAATTTTCTTTCAATACCTCAAACTGAGTCTAAAAATAGCCAAAAGAACATTATCACTAAATAATCTAGAGTTTACACGGAAGCTTTATTGCTTTTGTAACAAAGCAGAATTACAGTTTCAGTGTCCGGTATCTCTAAATTTCACATTGGTACAAAGCACTGGTGATGTCACCATGATAGAATAATGCAAATTTATAGAATTCTCTGTATTATAATGCATCAAAGGTAAATAAAATAAACAGAAATGCAGACTAAGATAAAAAAGAATAAATATTTACCCTTTCTCTGGGGTGCTGCCCAAAGAAATCTGGATGCACTGCAAAATAGAAAGGCCTCAGGGCATTGACTGCTTCAGCTCCCGATAAAGATCTCGAGTAAAGAAACCGGTGTGGAAATACCTTCTTTAGACATAACCTTTAAAAAAATTGTAGGCTTATTTTTCATTGAGGTGCATGCACATACACACATATCCCCAATATGCACAAGAATGTGTATAGAATCAAGATGAAAATCAAAATGCAGAACTCTGTGGACTTCTGAAATTTACAAAGCTTTAACAAGCAGAGAGAACTACATGGTTCTTAATAAAGTGGTTATAAATTTCTCTGGTCCAATATAAGAAATATTAAATGATGAAATATTTTTCCTCAAAAGTCCACTTTGAAATGCTATCTTCACAACCAACACTGACAATTTTCTCTATCATTTTCTCCTTCAGATAAAGGATCTCAATATTCCATAGCACAACCATTTTCTCTTTGTAACACGAAATATTTTGGGAGTTAAATGTTTACAAAGTGATATTAAGATGTCTCATAGTTCATTTCCTCATTACTAGCATGCTAAAATTAAGCTAGTTGGACAGCTTGATGCTCTTAAATTTTAGCTTAACTTACTTTAGAGTGTTTTTCTCAAGTACAGTTTTAAATCCAAATGAAATTACTTGCAATTTTTTGAAGCACTTCCATTAACACTTATTTCTGAATGTTATGTATTATTTTCATTCCATAACAGTCTATAAAGAAACCTCTAAATACTGTGCTAACTTTTGTTCTTATACGTTAGGTTTACTGAGGCTGTGGAAAGGATTTATTAGTTTCTAATGGTAGAGACTACAGATTCGTGTTTAGAGATTACTTAACAATGTGGAGGTGACCAACATATCTCAGATTACCTTTTTTTTTCATATATTTAACCTTTCAGAAAGTTAATATATGGGTTGTACTTTAAGGATTACAACATGAGTTTGAACAGTAAAAGAAACAAAGAGCAGGCGTTACAGTCCTCAGTAAGAGGCAGTAGAAGTAAAAGACAGACAACTTCACTTACTCTCCATGTGAGCTTCTCATTTCCAAATGTCTGACAGACACTTGGACACCTGCCAGGACCCCTGCTGTGCTCAGTCACTGGCAGCCCAGAGAAGCAAGGCTTCATGGCAAATTCAGTTGGGGACCAAAGAGGAAGAAGAGCTCAACAAGCATCTTAAGGCCACACCATGGGCTCTGACACAGGTTACTGTTAATGTATGTTAAATGAAAGCAAACCAGATACTCATTTAAGACTACTTCTCAAGGAAAAATACATGGAGAATTACTGTGTTCTTTAAATCAAGCAAATCCAACACAGGAGCATCTGGGCTTACAAAAAGATGTCAGGGAAGGGTTATATTTTCAAAAAGAAGGAGTCACTGCAGCAGAGGTCAGCAATCTTTGTCTGTACATCTTTTAGGCTTTGTGGATCAGATAGTCTTGATCACAACTATTGAACTTTGTTGTTGTAGAAGGAAAGCCGTCATAACCCTGTTGCCAGATTCGATTCTGACTCGTAGTGCCCCTAAAGAACAGGGCTGAACTGCCCCATAGTGTTTCTAAGGCTGTAAATCTTTACAGAAGCAGACTTCCACATCTTTCTCCTCTGCGAATCAAAATGTCAATATGATATCTATTTTGTACCAAAACCATATGACATGATTTCTAATCAATAAAGAATGTGCATTATAATTACTCTATAGCAGTGTTTTTTATGATTCATTGATGAGTTGTGAAATCAACTTAGTAGGCCATGACCAACATTTAAAAGAGACTAGAACAGAAAATACCAGAGGACATTTCATGTAGCAAGGTAACTACTGTTACAAAGTTTTGTTATATGGGCTATAGATACATAGCTTTCTCTGTGTTGGGATTAAAAAAAAGCTGAAGAAGCACAGTTCTATTCTGCAATGACTACCATTCACCACCTGTCAATGGCATCAAGGCAAGGCGGCAATCATCACTGAAGGAACACCCCGGACACTATAAAACTCATTCCTCTAGTTGCCCATATTCTCTCCATGCATTACAAAGTTGGAGCATGAGAACATAAAGCTTAGCCTGGATCTCTGTAGTTAAACATCATTAAAAGAAACCACAACATGAAGAATATTTTATATCTCCAGCAGAATGACTTTTTTTTTTTTTAGGATTTGGGTGAAGATTTACAGAGTAAATTCACTTTTCATACAGCAGTTCACATATACTTTGTCTCATGTCATTGACCAAAATTTACAATGCAGCAGCTCCCCTCCCACTTCCTCCCCATAGTTACCTCCTCCCAGTGTCCATCCCTTCATACTCTTCGAGAGGCCCATTGTCTGCCAACCCTGTATATGATCTTGGATACACTCTCCATTTAGACATACATAATTGTTTAGCTTGTTCACCCATCTATCCGTCCCTATACCCATGTTTGCTTTCATTAACAACTCAGTATTGTATTTACAAAGGGGTTCATATTTGTTGTTTGTACTGCCCATGTAACTCTCTCTGTCTTTCTCATCCTCAATGCTGCCATATTGGTCACTCACATTTGGTACATTGCCCTTCTCTTCACCCAAATCAATATTTATCTCTATCTATCTAACAGCATTCCCTCCCCTTCCCTCCCACCCCTGGTAACCAACAAAGAAAATGTCCTCCAATATATAAACATCAGAATGACTTTTTAAGACATAGCCTAGGTTATGATCTAATTTTTATGATTAACAATTCATGTTGTAAATTCAATCAGAGGAAAACCTCCGCTTTGTTTGATAATCCTGGTCAGACATTGACTTGGTAGGAACAACTCTGTCTTCTCTAGAGAACTTCCTTTCAACAGTGACTATTTTCTGTAATATTCACATCAAAAGCACTGCCATCGAGTAATTCTGACTCATATCGACCCTATAGGACAGAGTAGAACTGCCACATAGGGTTTCCCATCCTGTTAATCTTTACAGAAGCAGATCAAGTCTTTCTGCCTTTTGGTTAGCAGCTGAGCACTTAATTACTGCACTACCAGGGCTCCTAATATTCACACAGGGAGTAGTATTTAAAGGTACTAATATTGCTAAATTTGTTTTGTAAATCTAAAACTTGCCCTTTCTTTCTTATTCAACAGGTCAAGTTGGTTAGTTTTTAAGCCAAAAGAACACTTTATTTCCCTTTCTGATTTGGCTACCAAAAAGTCAGAACTAAATCTGGTGTTCAATTTGAGTAATTGTTTACTCAGCTCTGTCTGTTAACACAAGGATCTTCTTTCTCTTTAGGGCATCTGATCTCTATTTCTATTTATTTTCATATGCCTATTAGAGTTTTATTACTCAACTCTTTAAATCCTTTCTTGAAGTAGATGCAATTTATTCATCTATAAGTAGCAAATAAAGAAGTGAAATGATCTTAAAATTTAAACACAAAATGTTTCCCATCTAATAGTAACAGATTTGAGGGCAACATGATAAAAATTATACAAAAAAGAAACTTTTTTTTTCCTCTTAAGTTTTTCACTCTGAACTATTCTGATGGTCAGTCTTCTTCGAACCTTCTGCTCTTCATGGACTTTTGGACGACCTGGTTGTTCATAAGACTTTCTTTCTCTTTACGCTTCCCTACTTTGCACCACAATATGAAATAACTTAAGAATCTGAGAATAACAGTAAATTGAAACGATCCAAATGCATAACAGATTTTATCCCCCAATACTAATTACAGATTGAATCACCACACTTACCTCCTCACAGGTCTCAGGTGGCAAAACATTTCTGAATATATATGTACACCAACTTCCCGGCATCCATTAATTGCTTAAAAAGTTAAGCAGATAAAAGGGGTGAAGAGATTTGAATCACATGAACTTTTCCAAGCATTTAAATCTTTAGCAAGATATTGAAATACACTATAACCAGAAGGCTGGCAGTTCAAACCCACCAGCCACTCCTTGGAAGACTGAGCGATCTACTTCTGTAGTGATACTGCCTGGGAAACCCAAGGAGGGGTTGCAATGAGTTGGATCCGACTCAACAGCAGTGAATTTGATTTTTTTGGTTTACAGCCTTTATGTCAACTGGCCAAGTGATTTTTTAAGCACCATTTTTTAGAGCAGTTTTAGGTTTACAGAAAAATTGCATAGAAAGTACAGAGTTCCCATATGTTCCTCTAATCCATGCACACAGTTTGTATTATTAACATCTTATGTTAATGTCGACCAAGTGATTTTTAAAATCCTATGAGAAATTCCTTATCAAAGTCTTGAAATGTCACATTATTTACAACAGTCAGCAGGTAAACAAACTATTCTTTTTTTCCTTCCTACCTAAGCTCTGAGCTTTGCTTTCAAAACAAAACACCACACAATATCCTATTCTATTTTTTAAAACTACTTCCACAATGTGGTTAATATATTTGAACCACAGTAATGGAATGAAGCATAACTGTCATTACTAGATGGAAAGATGCATTTTTAAGAAAAATCTTGAAATATCTTTTGGAAAAAAATAAAAGTGCATTTTCAAACAAGGGATACCTGAATTTTTTCCAGTTTTCTTGAAGAAGCCTAGTCATTTTCCCCTCGGAGTCCTAGGAGTCTTCTGAGTTTTTAATGCTCTCCTTTAAGAGCACAATCTGACATCATTAAAAGAAACCACAACATGAAGAATGTTTTATATTTCCAGCAGAATGACAGAGATTGTCAGAGAGGGTGCAATCAGATTTGGAAAAGAGAAAAGGAAGAAGAAACAGGAAAGAAAGAGAAGGAAAAAGAGAACCTTTAGAACAGTGGTTCTCAGACAGCAAAAGCATCACTGGGAACTTCTTATTGCTGTTAGCTGCCCTCAAGTCAGCCCCCAACTCATGGGGACACATGAGCTGCACAATGTAGCAGAACGCTGTCCAGTCCTATGCCTTTCCCACGATTGGTTGAGGCTGGACCATTGTGATCTACAGGGTTTTCACTGACTGATTTTCAGAAGTAGATTGCAAGGCCTTTTTTCAGTCTTAGTCAGGAAGCTCTGCTGAAACTGTTCAGCATCACAGCAACATTCAATCTTCACTGATAGATGGTGGTGGCTGCCTATGAGGTGAAATGGCTAGATTCAAACCTTGTTGTTGTTGTTTGCCATCGAGTCGGCCCCGACTCATAGTGACCCCTCCTTGGGTTTCCGAGGCAGTATCACTACGGAAGTAGGAGTGCCCAACCTTCCTTCCGAGGAGTGGCTGGTGGGTTTGAACCGCCAGCCTTCTGGTTAGCAGTCAAGTGCCTTAGCCACTATGCTACCAGAGCTCGTATCTCCAAACCCAGGTATTCCTGCACGGAAGGTGAGAGCTACATTGAACTGCCAATGCTCCCTCCTGGGTGCCTGTTAGAAATGCAAATTCTCAGGCCCCAGCCCTGTTGAATCAGAAACTCTGGGTAGGGCCCTGTAATCTGTATTTTAGGAAGCCCTCCAGGGGATTCTGATGCACGCTCAAGTTTGGGAACCACTGCTTTAGGGAATTCTTCTGACCCTATCACCATCCAAGATTCTGAGGTGTCTGTTAGAAAACTTTAATGTTTAAATTTTTAAAAAATACTTGTTTAACCATGAATAGGGTTGGCAGACAATGGTTCTACAAGTGTGTTTGTATGCTTTGTAAGAATTTCCAGATATATAGTAGAAATGACAAGAGACAAGGTTGTAGTCACTTCTTGGTCTCAGCCAGCTACCCAAAGGGAACAAGTAGTTGGACCTGTGGGCTCTGTACCGTAGTCACAGGGGGCATCAAACTCAATTGGCATAATGTACTACACAAAAACACTGTTCCACATCCTACTTTGATGAGGAGCATCTGGGATCTTAAAAGCTTTCAAGCAGCCATCTAGATGTCACAATGGGTCTCTCCTCGTCCAGGGCAAAGAAGAATGAAGAAAACCAAAGACGCATGGAAACAATTCATCCAAGCAACTGGTACACCATGTGATCCTCAGCCTATATGACTCTGAGACCAGAAGAACTAGATGGTGCCCGTCTACCACTGTCAACTACTTGGAGGGGAGATCTCTGTAGGAGATCTGTAGGAGATCCGGGATAGAGTGGGAGAACAATGTGGAAGAAAACTCAAAATCATTAAAAAAAAAAAAAAAAAAGGACCAGGTTTGATGGTCTGATAGAGCCTGGTGGAACCACTGACACTATGGACCCAGCTGCCCCTCAGGTCTGGAATTGAATATACTTCTGTGGCTTCCAGCCAAACAAAAGACAAGCAAATGAGCTGAACATTTACACTAGGTAGATACACTCCTTGGAGAGATCAATCATGGGAGAATAGAAGGGCTATGTATATACAAGGAGCTCTGGTAGCATAGTGCCTAAGGCACTTGACTGCTAACCAGAAGGCTGGTGGTTCAAACCCACCAGCCACTCCTCAGAAGGAAGGCTGGGCAATCCTACTTCCGTAGTGATACTGCCTCGGAAACCCAAGGAGGGGTCGCTATGAGTCGGGGCTGACTCGACGGCATATAACAACAACAACAACAACATGTATATACAGGGAGACAGCTCAGGGGGCAGGAGTACCTGGGAGGGAAGGACACAGGGAAGAGGTAACTATGGGGAGGAAGTAGGATGGGAGCTGTTGCACTGTGGGAAACTGCAGTCAATGCCATGAGACAAAGTGTATGTGAACTGCTGTATGGAAAGTGAACTTGCTCTGTAAACCTTCACCCAAATCACAATAAAAATTAAAAGAAAAAAAAAAAACTCATTTAATATAAACTTAGAAGTCCTTGGGTGGCACAAATGGTTAAGTGCTTGACTACTTGCCAAAAGGCTGGCAGTTTTCCAGGCACGCCTTGAAAGACGGGCCTAGCTATCTGCTTCCTAAAGGTCACGGACTTGAAAATCTTCAGGAGCAGGTAGGTCTACTCTGCACACATGGGGTCACCATGAGCCAGAATCAGCTCAATGGTGATGGATGATGACATAAACTTAGGGAAGTATTCTGAGATACTCATTTGTATACTACAAAAATCAAACAAGAGTTATTTCAACTAGTTCTTTGCTTCCTTTATGATGTATTCCCTTCTTGAGATAAATAAATCAAATTCTAACTGGAAAGAATGTTAAAGTCTACTAGCTTGTTGGCAGTCATGGCTGCTTGGCTCCCCATGTGACACAGATCTTGGGTTAGTCCTCAACTCTGCACAATCAAGAACTGAAGATAGATAGATATAGATATATTAAGAAATAAGTAGATCCTAAGAAAACTAAATCAAGAGGGAGTGTGATAACTAGAATGTCAACTTTTACATTCTCTATGAGAAATATAATTCTTTAGACAAGCAAATGATTCTCAGATCCACTGTTCCCTGCCATACAGAACTAAAAAAAAAAAACCCAAAATAAATTACTCATTGCCATCAATAAACTACTCATTGCCATCATGCCGATTCTGACTCATAACAACCACTATCAGGTTTCCAAGGCTATAAATCTTTATGGAGGCAGACTGCCTCATCTTTCTCCCATGGTGGGCCTGAACCACTGACCTTCTGTTTAGCAACCAACTGCCTTAACTACTACAACACCAGGGCTCCTTACCATACAGAACTAGCTACACAGAAAATAAAATTAGTCTCAGCAGACTGAAGATAACGCTGCTTCAGAGTAGAGTTGGGTACTTTCAATTGCTAGTGACACTACCTCTGAAACTTAGTACACCCACATCAACTGCAGGTTTCTTGTCTTCTAATGAGTTCTTAGATGGGCAATTCTTGCCAATATTCCATGTGGCCCACTATGATTCCATTTGGAAAAGGCTTTAGGCATACTACAGTATAAGTTAACTTTATACCATTGTCTTGGTCAAACTTGGAAGGCAACTGATTTCTCAACTGATTAACTCAATTCATTAACAGGCATTTACTAAGTGTGCATTTATGTGCCAGACCCTATGCAAAGCACTGGGAATAGAAAAACACGAGGACAATGCCAGCCTTCTAAACCTCAGTCTAGGAGAGAGGGAGAGTGAGTGAGAAAACAGACACAAGTAGATAATTATATAGCAATGCAGTAAACGCAATGATACAGATATGCACAAAGCATTATGGGAAACTCCCAGGTGCTAGTGGAGATAGTGTCTTCCCTGGAAGGCGGCTGAATGATGGAAAAAGACTACAATTTGTTTACAAATCATTGTAAATAGATACTTTAATTCACTTAACGTTGACTGTTCATAAGAGGAAAATTTATGATTTTAACCTAAATTCTGTGCATATATGTTCTGTGCAAACTTGCAAATGAAATTTGTTGGAAAGTGATACCTAAATAAGAGAAAAATCCAAATTATGATGTATTTTAATTTTTTTTTTTTGCTTAAATTATTTTCAAAAGATACAGAAACAGTTACTAACAGTGTTACCAAGTAGAAGTCCTCGGATTGATCTTTGGGCATCTAAGCACAATTTTTATTTAGAAGGAATTTATCAGAGTTAAAAACCTCAAGCAACTCATATAACTGTGATATTCCTAGCTTGCAAGGCTTTTGAAAGTGGTTTGTTCCATCAAATAGGAATAAAAGCAGGCAATTTAACTTACACAAGGGAGAAAGGCAAGGAAAAGAGCAAAAGCAGAAAGTGATACTAGGTATATTAACAATAAAATGTAGGAGCTCTGGTAGCGTAGTGCCTAAGGCAAACAAGGGCGAAATCTCTAGATTCTGGAGCTTCCTTTCCTAAATCTTTTGCTATGAGTTTTAATCACAACAATTTTGGAAGGTTTTTCCTAAGTCAATGATTTCGGGAAATATTATAAATGGGAACAATAAAACCTAAATTGTCTTTGGTATCTTATTTCAAAATGAGTTAAAATAGATGTGATGCGGACACTTCGGCCCCTGACAATGCCTCAGTATAAAAGTAACACGTCGGGCTAAGGTGACTCTGAGCCTCCCCCAACCCCTCTTTTCCCCCCTCAGAAGAGCCTGAAAGCACAATTGGAGCCCCTCCCCTTCAATTCCTTACAGTTCTGGCAGGAGTCCGACGCCAGGGCTTTCTCCGATCTGCTCCACCTCCCACCCTAAACCAGAATGAAGCACGGTCGCTCCTCCCGCAGGGCTGTGCGGGAGCGCGCGGGAGGGGCGCATGCGCATCAAGGCCCCAACCCAGCCAAAGAGCTCGAGGCGCAGGGCCTGGCGCTCCCACCTGCCCTTGCTCCGCTTTGCGACAGATTCGGACAGGCTCGTACCCATAGTGCTCTCTGCATCCCCACCCCTGAAATCTCAGTAGGGGACGCACTGCTCCATTCAGCGCCCGGGGAAGCGGCGGGTCGTGAGAGGTGAGTCCAGGAACCTGGATGGGGCCGCAGATCGGCGCTTTCATTGGCTGAAGTATGCCAAGCCTTTCTCCCTAAAGCGCCTGCGCAGCTTGAGCCGCGGTTTAAAACTGTGATGGTTCTCCTCCCCCCACCCCCTCCCGATTGCGCTGACGTCAGCGCCATGGTGGCCTACCCCGCGAGCTTTGAAGCCCCCGCCCTCACATTATTACTGACGAGCCCCTGGAGTGCTCAGCACGCGCTACTGCTGGGTTTAAACTCACTGCCATCCAGTCATTTCTGACTTATACCAACCCCCATTGAGTTTCGGAGGCGGTAAATCTTTACGGATGTAGATTGCCTTACGTTCTTTATGCCTATGATCCATCCCATCCTATCCTGTTGTTAGGTGCCATCGAGTGGTCTCTGACTCATAGCGACCCTATGCACAGAACAAAACACTCCCAGTCCCGCGCCAGCTCCACGATCCCTGCTATACTTGAGCCCATGCTTAACAGTCACTGTGTCAGTCTATCTTGTCAAGGGCCTTTCCCTCTTTCGTGGACCGTCCACTTTACCAAGCATGACATCCTCCAGGGAATGGTTCCTTCAGATAACATGATCAAAGTAAGTGAGACAAAGTCTGGCCATTCTCGCTTCCAAGGAGCATTCCGGCTGCACTTCTTTCAGCACAAATCTGTTAATTCTTTTAGTAGTCCATGGTACTTTCAGCATTCTTCACCAGTACAACTCAAAAGCATCAGTTCTTCTTTGGTCTTCCTTATTCATTGTTCAGCTCTCACATGCATACGAGGCGATTGAAAATATGGCCTGTGTGAGGCACCTTAGTCCTCAAGGAGACATCTTTGCTCTTCAGCACTTGAAAGAGGTCTTCTGCAGCCAGTTCGCCCAGTGCTATATACATCGTCTGATGTCCTGACTGCTGCTTCCATTGGCATCAATTGTAGAACCAAACAATGTGAAGTCTTTCACAATTTCAATCTTTTCTCCATTTATCGTGATGTTGCTTATAGGTCCAGTTGTATTGTTGTTTTCTTTATATTGAGATGTAATCCATACTACAGACTGTAGTCTTCAATCTTCATCAGTAAGGGCTTCAAGTCTTCCTTTCAGCAAGCAAAGTTGTGTCATCAGCCTGTCTCAGGTTGTTAATGAGCCTTCCTCCAATCCTGATGCCACGTTCTTCTTCATATAGTCCAGCTTCTCGGATTATTTGCTCAGCATATAGATTGAGTAAGTATGGTGAAAAGATGCAACCCTGATACACTCCCTTCTTGATTTTAAACCATGCCGTGCCCCCTTGTTCTATTCAAATGACAGCCTCCTGGTCTATGTACAGGTTTCTCATGAGTACAATTAAGTGTTCTGGAATTCCCATTATTCTCAGTGTTATCCACAATTTGTTATAATCCACACAATCAAATGCTTTTGCACAGTCAGTAAAACACAAGTAAACTTCTTTCTGGTATTCTTTGCTTTGAGCCAAGATCCATCTGACATCAGCAATGATATCCCTCGTTCCACGTCCTCTTCTGAATCCAGTTTACATTTCTGGAAGTTCCCTGTCAATATATTGCTTCAGCTGTTTTTGAATTATCTTCAGTAAGATTTTACTTGCATGTGATATTAATGATATTGTTTGATTATTTCCACATTCTGTGGGATCACCTATCTTTGGAATGGGTATAAATATGGATCTCTTCCAGTCAGTTGGCCAGGTATCTGTTTTCCAAATCTCCTGGCATAACTCAGTGAGTGCCTTGAGCATGGCATCTGTTTGTTGAAACATCTCAATGGGTGTTCTGTCAATTCCTGGAGCCCTGTTCTTCACCAATTCCTTAGTGCAGCTTTGACTTCTTCCTTCAGTACTATTGGTTCTTGAATATATGCCACCTCCTGAAATGGATGAACATAGACCAGTTCTTTTTGGTACAGTAACTCTGTGTATTCCTTCCATCTTCTTTTGATGTTTCCTGCATCATTCAATATTTTGCCCATAGAATCTTTCAATATTGCAACTTGAGACTTACATTTTTTCCTCAGTTTTTTCAGTTTGAGAAATGCCGAGTGTGTCCTTCCCTTTTGGTTTTCTAACTCCAAGTCTTTGCACATTTCATTATAGTAATTGGCTTTGTCTTCTGTTCAGCTCTTTTATCTTGTCATTTCTTCCATTTGCTTTAACTACTCTCTGCTCAAGGGCAAGTTTCAGAGTCTCTTCTGACATCCATTTTGGTCTTTTTTTCTTTTCTCGTCTTTTTAATGACCTATTGCTTTCTTCATGGATGGTGTTCTCAATGTTATTTCACAATTCTTCTGGTTTTTGGTCATTGGTGTTCATTGCATCAAAGCTGTACTTTAGATGGTCTCTAAATTCTGGAGGGATATATTCAAGGTCATATTTTGGCTCTTGTGGATTTGTTTCGATTGTCTTCAACTTCAAGTTGAACTTGCATATGAGCAGTTGATGGTCTGTTCCACAATCAGCTCCTGCCTTGTTTTGGTCAAAGGTATTGAGCTTTTCCATTGCCTCTTGCCACAGATGTAGTCAGTCTGATTCCTGTGTACTCCATCTGGCAAAGTCCACGTGTATAGCTACCATTTGTGTTGTTGAAAAAGATATTTGCAAAGAGCAAGTCATTGGTCTTGCAAAATTCTATCCTGCGATCTATCTCCAGTGTTATTTCTGTCACCAAGGCCAAATTTCCAACTACTGGTGATTCTTCGTTTCCAACTTTTGCATTCCACTCACCAGTGATAATTAACACATCTTGATTGCATGTTCGCTCAATTTCAGACTGCAGAAGTTGATAAAAATCTTCAATTTCCTCATCTTTGGCTTTGGTGGTTGTTGGATAAATTTGAATAACAATAGTATTAACTGGTCTTCCTTGTAGGTGTATGGATATTATCCTATCACTGACAGCTTTGTACTTCTGGACAGATCTTGAAACATCCTTTGCGATGATGAATGCCACACCATTCCTCTTCAAATTGTCATTCCCAGCATAATAGATCATATGGTTGTCAGATTCAAAATGGCCAAAACCACTCCATTTCAGCTCACTGATGCCTAGGATATCAATCTTTATGCTTTCCATTTCATTTTTGACAACTTCCAATTTTCCTAGATTCATACTTTATACATTCCATGTTCTGATTATTAATGGATGTTTGCAGCTGTTTCTTCTCAATTTGAGTTGTGCCATGTCAGCAAGTGGAGATCCTGAAAGCTTTACTTTATTCATATCAGTAAGGTTGGTTCTACTCTGATGAGGTACCTCTTTCCTAGTCGTATTTAGAGTGCCTTCTGACCTAAGGGGCTCATTTTCCTGCACTGTATGGGACAATGTTTCCAGGCTATTCATAAAGTTGCCCAGTAATGTATCAGACAGTGTTTCTGTGCTATTCATAAGGTTTTCCCTGGCCAATTATTTGAGAAGTGGAGGGCCTCTTCCTTCTTCCTAGTCTGCTTCAGTCTGTAAGCTATGTTGAAACCTGTGTACCATGTACAACCCTGCTAGTGTTTGAAACACCCATGGCACAGCCTCAAGCCTCACAGCAATGTGCAAGCCACCACAGTAAGACAAACTGACAGATGTTAGTCTCCCTTAGCTGTTCAAAACCTCTCTGGCCTCCCCTTACCTGAAACCTACCTGGATCCTGCAGCTTTGTCATCCTGGTGTTCTCTTCCCTTTCCTGTCTTTGGGGGCGAGGTCTGTCTCCTTCCCCTTGTATGGATCCTGTAGCATTTGTTGTCCCAGCATTCCCCTCCCTTTTCTGCCTCTGGGGTTGAGGCCTGTCATCCTATCCTACTTTCTCTGTCATCTCCTACTTTCTCACATCTTTATTCCCTCTAATGCATCCTTGCCACCACATTTAAATGGTCTTGTATTTCTCTAATTCTGCTCCTAGAGTTTTAGTAGCTATAGAGTTGACTCACCCAATTGTGTGTCACAGAACTGTGCTCCAAAGGGTTTGCAATGCCTGAATTTTTGGATATAGACCACCGGGCCTTTCTTCTGAGGTGCTTCTGGGTAGACTGGAACCTCCACCTTTTTTGTAGCTATAAAGCATTAACTGTTTGTGTAGCCCAAGGACTCTACCACTCATATAGAGGTAACAAGCTCTGATGGAACAATTGTTAAGCACCCGGCTGGTTAACCAAACCCACCAGCTCTGTTGGAGTAAAGACTTGGTGATCTGCTCCTGTAAAACGTCAGGCTAGGAAATCCTATGGGGCAGTTCTACTCTGTCATATAGGGTAGTTAAATCACAATCAACTGCACGGCACACAATAATGTATACTTGTGTACTTAACATCCCCTCTTGTCTCCACAGGCTAATACTGATGGTGGTGATTTCCAAACTTCTAGTCATCTATTGTGTTTGTAGTAAAGAATTGGGTAACTTTTTATAAATGCATTTTATTGAAATATAATTTATGTACACTGAAATATACAAAACTAAAGTGACATAGGTCAATGTACTTTTTTTTTTTTTTTTTTTTGGCAGTGTTCCCTCCCCTCCCTTCCCCCCTGGCAACCAAGAAAGAGTTTTCCTCCATAAATAAACCTCTCATTGACCCTCTACAACAATGAACCAATACTATATTTGTCCTTCTGTGACTTACTTATTTCACTCAGAGTAATGTCCTCCAAGTTCATCATTATGCAGTGTTTTGCAGACTCTACATTATTCTTTAGTGCTGCATAGCATTCATTGTGTGTATGTACCATAGTTTGGTCATTCACTCTTCTGCTGATGGGTACATAGGTTGTTTCCATCTTTTTGTTATTGTAAATAGTGCTGCAATGAACATGAGTGCACATATATATCTGTTCCTGTCCTGGCTTTCACCTCTCTAGGATATGTAACTAGTAATGGGATTGCTGGGTCAAATGGTATCTCCAATTCCAGCTTTCCAAGGAATTGCCATATTGCTTTCCACCGTGGTTGTTATCACTTCACAGTCCACCAGCAGTGTATGAGAGTCCAAATCTCTCCACATCCCCACCAGCATTTATTTTCTGTCTCATTGAACCTTGCCATCAGTGCTGGGGTAAGATAGTGTCTCATTGTTGTTTTGATTTGCATCTCTCTGATGGCCAATGATTATGAGCATTTCTTCATGAATTAGCTGGCCACCTGAATATCCTCCTTGGTGAAGTGTTTATTCATGTCTTCTGCCCATTTTTCAATTGAATTGTTAATTCCTTTGCTGTTGAGACATTGGCGTTTTCTATAAATCTTAGAGATAAGTCCCTTGCCAGGTATGTAATTATTGGCAAATATGAATTTGTTGTTGTCATTTTTGTTATGTGCTTTTTTGTGGTATCAATTTCTTTTCTTTCTTTTTTATTTTTTAATTGTGATTTGGGTGAAAATTCACAGAGCAAACTCACTTTCCAAACAGCAGTTCACATAAACTTTGCCTCATGACATATGACTCATGGTATCAATTTCTTTCTTCCATATAATTTTCTGTGCTGGCTTGTTTTGTTTATGAATTGTGTTATCACTTCCTTCGTTGCTGTTGTTTTAGTATATGCTGAGTATTTGTGCTGGTCCTCTTTTTTATTTTGATGTGAAAGTTTATCATTTTTCTTTGAGGTTACCCTGTGATTTACAGTTTTCTTCTCAGGTTTAGAACAGTTCATTCTATCCTGTAGTTGTCTTGACATCCCTATCATCTAGGAGTTCTGTAATGACAGTTTTTTCTCTCTTTTTGGTTTGCAGTTTTCCTCATTTGTCAATTGATGTCTCTGGTTCCCTGTTTACAATCTTGTAGGCTTATTTACTTTGGATACTTCCATACCTGGGTTGGTTTCTGGGTTATATTTGAAATTATGTGTTAATGGTCAGTTGTTGCTGGCTGTTTTTGCTTCTCAGTCCAAAGAGCTCCCTTTAGCATCTTTTGTAAGATTGGTATGGTTTTAACAAATTCCCTTAATTTCTGCTTATATGGAAATGTCCTAATTTCACCATCATATATGAGAGAAAATATTGCTGGGTACATAATTCTTTGTTGGAAAATTTTCTCTTTCAGTGTTTTATATATACCATCCCATTGTCTTCTCGCCTGCATGGTTTTTTTCTTTTCTTTTTATTGTGATTTGGGTGAAAATTTACAGAGCAAATATACTTTCCATACAGCAGTTCACATACACTTTGTCTCATGACATTGACCACAATTTACCACAATGCAACATCTCCCCTCCC
>NW_006921837.1:1269184-1277850 GCF_000298275.1 Orycteropus afer afer
ATTCTTCTTTGCTCTGGACGAGGAGAGACCCATTGTTGCATCTATCACCTGCATGGTTTCTGCCAAGAAATCCAAGCTTAGTCTTATTGGTTGCCTCTTGTAGGTAACTTTTTGTTTTTCCCGTGCTCTCATGATTCTTTCTTTGTCTTTGGTTTTGGTGAGTTTGATGATATGTCTTGGTGATTTTCTTTTGGGGTCTATCCTGTTCATTGGACTTCCTGAATGGATATATTCTCATCTTTCATACCAGGAAAATTCTCTTCCAATGAATCTTTGACAGTTTTCTCTGTCTCTTCCTGTGCTGGAATTCCGATTACAAGTAGATTACCCCTTTTGATGGTATCCCACATGAACCTTAGGCTTTCTTCTTTTTGTTTTGATCTTTTTTTCTAATTGATTCCTTTCCAACGAAATAGTGAGGTATTTATCTTCAATCTCACTAATTCTGTCTCCATTGATTCAATTCTGCTCCTTTGTTCAATGTCTTATCTATTTCTGAAAGTTTAATATTAATCTTCTGGATTTGTGTGTGTAGATTTTGTATCATTTCTATTTTTTCATTTATTTTGTCATTTTGTTCTTGTATTGTCTTTTGAAATTGTAGGGTTTTTCTCTGTTTTCCTTGACCTGTTTCTCAATTCGTTGAAGATCCCTGAATATAATTCTTTTGAATTCCTTGTCAGGGAGTTCCAATGCTGCATCTTCCTCAGGGATGTGTTTTGGGTCTGTATCCTGGTCCCTTGTTTCTCACACTTTGTCTTGCTTCTTTGAGTGGATTGTGATTCTCTGTTGTCTCTGAGGCATTGTGACATTTTTGTGTTTATATTTAATTGGTGTTTGTATGTTGGAGTAACTTGTCCATGATTTTTGTTTTGTTTTGTTTATACATTATCTACATAAGCAGGGTACTGTGCTGTGCTCCTCTATTCACTAGTTGACAACACTTGTACACTCACCACCTGTCTCCTTTCCTTTTGTCATCTTCTCATATGTCTCTGCCGACTTTGGCAAACAGAGCCTATTCTTAGGTCCCTTGAATCCGAATGAGAATGCTATCACTTAAAAATCCAAAATGGCTGCCACCTGTAAGGATTCAAAAAAGGTGCACAGTCACTTTAAATATCCAAAATGGCCACCACTTGTAAACATTCAAACTGGCTGTGCCCTCAGCCACTTTAAATATCCAAAATGGCTGTGGCCTCTGAACAGCAAAGAGTCCATAGTGCAGGTTGTCTCCCTTCTTGCTGTTTCCCTTCCTTGTCATAGGCCACCAGCGCAATCATCTTGGTAGCCCTTGGTGACCAGGGCTGATCTTTAGGTCAATTCTCAGGTCCCAGCACCACTTGGAACTATTCACGCTGTTGGTCCCATCAGAGTAGCTGACAGTCCGCAGCACCAACCTTCTCTGTACTGTTTTCATTGAGGTTTTTCCACTAGTTGGTGCCTAATCCACTTCTGTATAGTTCCTTTCAAAGCTTAGGGCTCCAGGATTATCTTCTGTGTCAATTCGTTTCTCTTTTCTTTGTTGAAGAGGGTTTGTGTCACTTGTTTGCCTAGTCCTTCATCTTAACAGAAGTCCTCCTCTTTTATTTTTTTTTTCCGAACCCCCCCCTTTTTTAAATTATTGTGATTTGGGTGAAAGTCCACAGAGCAAACTTACCATCCACACAGCAGCCCACACACATCTTGTCCCATGGCACTGACTACAATTTACCACAATGCAATAGCTCCCCTCCCACTTCCTCCCGACAGTTACCTCTTCCCTATGTCTATCCCTCCATGCATTCCTGTCCCCTGAGCTGTCTCCCCATGCACAAACAACCTCTCTTTCTCCCATGATTGTTCTCTCCAGGGAGCGTTTTCACCCAATGCAAATGTTCACCCCATATGCCTGTCTTTCATTTGGCTGGAAACTCCAGACCCAAGGGACAGCCAGGGGCCATAGTCCCAGGGGTTCCATCAGGCTCTATCAGGCCAGCAAACCTGGCCCTCCCATTTTATTTCCCCAAATGATTTTGAGTTTTGTTCCACACTGTTCTCCCTCTCTATCCAGGATCTCCTACATAGATCCCACTCCGAGTGGCTGACAGTGGTAGCCAGGCACCACCCAGTTCCTCTGTTCTCGTATAGGCTGAGGATCACATGGTGTACCAGTTGCTTGGACTAATTGCTTCCATGAATCCTTGGTTTTCTTCATTCTTCTTTGCTCTGGATGAGGAGAGACCCATCATTGCATCTAGATGGCTGCTTGCAAGCTTTTAAGATCCCAGTTGCTACTCACCAAAGTAGGATGTGGAACAATGTTTTGTGTAGTATGCCAAGCCAATTGAGCTTGATGTCCCCTGCAGCTATGGTCCTGAGCCCACAGGTCCAACTACTCGCTCCTTTTGGGTAGCTGGCTGTGCCCAAGAAGTGATCACAACCTTGACCTTTGTCGGCTCTACTATACACCTGGGAATTCTTATAGAACATACAAATACACTTGTAGAACCACTGTCTGCCAACTCTATACATGGTCTTGGGAACATTCCCCCCTGCATAGACATACCAAATAGTTCAGCTTGTCCACCCATGTTTGCCCTCACTGACAACACAGCACTGTATATGCAAAAGGGTTCATCCTTGCTGTCTGTACCTCCCATGTACTCTGTCTTCCTTTTCCTCAATGCTACCATGCTGATCACTCACATTTGGTACATTCCCCTTCTCCCCACCCAAACCAATACCTATCTCTACCTATCCAACAGTGTTCCCTCCCTTCCCCTCCCACCCTTGGTAACCAACACTAATGATAGTAAGCATTTCTTCATATGTTTGTTGGCCACCTGAATATCCTCTTTGGTGAAGTACCTATTCATGTCTTCTGTTGGGCAACTTTCTTTATTTCTCCTCTGCCTCACTTCCCATATCCCATCTATTACAGTATTCACCTCACATTTCGTGTTAGTATAGCATTTTGCTAAGTATTAGGATTTACTTTTCTAGTCTTGTGAGGAAATAAATTTATTCTATTGATGCTGCCATTACTGTATTTTGGGGACTCCTTTAAGAAATTCTTTCAGTTCCTTTAGAATGAGTCTCAACTTACTTTTTTTCTATAAGATTTTAAATTATAAAGTACCAAATCTAAAAATACCAAATTAAGAATGAGGATCATGACATTGGAAAACGATTGTGCTACACGTTCTAAAGATGGCATCAGGAGTTTTAACTTCCAAAGGTGGTTTACAGTTTGGAAACTTTATGGGGCAGTGCTACTCTGTCCTATAGGCTTGCTCTGAGTCAGAATTAACTAGGTGGCAGTGGGTTAAGGTGGTCTAAAAGGAATAATCCTTTTTTAGATATTTAAGTTTTGGCATGTTGTTTTAAAATAGTTTTCTTTGGTTTGTACTTAATGTAACATGCATGAATTACAAAATTTTAAAAATCATACTAATCTAAGGTACACTAAAAGAAAACTATTTTGAGGGCAATTTAACATTTTTTTGGGGGTATAATTCAGAAGTCTGTGTTTGAATTCTTTTTCAGTATCACTGTAGTCTTCTAGATTATAGGTGTAGAATACCAAAAAAACCCAAACCCAAACTCACTGCCATCAAGTCAATTCTGACTCATAGTGACACCCACTGGGTTTCTGAGGGGGGAAATCTTTACAGAAGTAGATTGCCCCATCTTTCTTCCACAGAGCAGCTGGTGGGTTTGAACTGCTAGCCTTCTGGTTAGCAGTCAAGTGTCTTAGGCACTAAATCACCAGAGCTCCTTAGATGTAGAACAGGCTTTAGAAATTGGACTGAGTATACACTAAACCTGTTTCACACCCCTAAAGGTTTCTGAAAACTCCAGTTACCTGTGTGTGTGTTTTTTTCTCTTATGCTTTCTTGTTATTAAATGCTGTACAATATTCAGTTTGTGATTTTTTCATTGTTTAAATTTCAGAATAAGTGGGGATTTACCATACTTGGGTTCTCCTAAATTGAGAAATCAGAAAGTAATATGAAAATCACTTTTCAGTGTGGGTAAAACCATTATAAATTTCCTATGTCAATCAAAACTTTTAATGTTTGAAAGCTATCTATTTAAAGTAAATCAATAAAGTAGAAAAGCAGAATATAGTGAAAACTGTCTTTGTTGCCTTTTATTACTTGAACTTAGGGTAAAAAAAAAAAAAAAAGGAAAAAAAAAGCCTTTATTAACTAATGGTTACTGAAAAGCCAAACCTTTCCAGCCCACTTCATATTCTCTTTCAACCATTTCAGGGCAGAACAATGTTCCAAACTATAAACCTGTTCCTTATTAACATTGACAGTCATGTGCTTAATGAAAAGCTTTGGATCCGATATACGAGCAGCTGTGATTAACCTGTCCACCGCAGCTTGATAATCGTCCTTAGTCTGTGGTTTGTTTTTTTCACATCTACAAAGTAAACACTTCATAAAGTCAGAAACTCTGAACAGAAGCTACGTAGTTTCTTCCGAAGATAGTCATTTACATTTCTTGACAACTAAGGTATGGCAGTCTATATATACACCATGTTCTTCTAACAGTGGCTTTCAAACTTTTCTGACTGTGACCCACATGAGAAATGCATTTCATATTGTGACCCATATTTACCTTCATATATAAAAAGACAAAAGACACAAAAGACAAAAAGCCAAAACAGGACTTACTTACATTGAAGCACTCTACTTTCCACTCATTTTCATTTTTAATAAGGATGGTTGCAACCCCCTAAATTGATTTCATCACAAATAAATGAGCCACAACTGCAGTTGAAAACACTGATTTAGGGCACAGGTAATGGCCTGTATCTTTAAATTTAATAACTGTATAATTATTCATTACACTGAAAAAAGAATACTAAATTTAATTATGTTTGGAATAACTACCATTCACAGGCTTTACCTTTATTTTGGCAATTTTAATTATAAGCAAATAAAATGGAGGTAATATTGAGTAACAGAAATTATATAGCTAAATGCCTTTATAAAATTTCACATTATACTCCTGAGTCATGATATAAAGTACTGCACTAACTGCTAGAACTTATGTTTCTTGTAACTTTTCCATCAGTTCCATCTGCCTTCAATAGTGACTCCATTTACTTGCCTAAAATCCATACCTTATGGCAGTTTTTTCTCTAGAGTGGAGAGTGGGGAGTAGCAATTTTGCTGTTATATAAGGCACCACTTTATTTTCACTGCTTTCTGCCTTTGGTACCTATAGGGCTTGACCATGGTGAGGTCCACAGAGTAGCGGGAGTGAGGGCTTGCACTTGAAACAGGAACTAGTGGTCACAGAGAGGAAACAAAGTGACCAGGAACCTCCTAGTATGTTCTAGCTTAGAAAGAGGTACCCTGGAATCTAGTAGATTGGACACATGCTAACTCTGTGCATTTTTCCAAAGTAATGATGAATAAAAAACCTGTCTCAAAGAGGCTACATTAGGTGCTGATAAGATGGCGGAATAGGCAGAAAGACTGCACAGACACTCTTCAACACAGAAAAGGGGAACCAATTAACACAAATACAGAAGATAATCCTGGACCCCTGAGCTTGGAAGAAAAGGATATAGAAGTGGACTAAACTCCAACTAGCAGAAGAATTTGCATGAACACACCAAAAAAGGAGACATATGGAGCTGCGGTCTGGCAGCAATCCAGACAGCACAGACAGCTTGGATATTACTGAGTGGTGGTAGGAGCTAAGAATTAACCTAAAAATCAGCCATGCTAGCCAGGAACTGCATGGAGGACTGCTCTGGTAGCTGGGGAATAAAAGGGAAAGCATCGAAGAAGGAGGCAGGCTGAGCTGTGGACTTTTGCTTGTCTGGAGGGTGCAGCCATTTTGAATGTTTACAAGTGGATTGACCATTTTGGATATTTAAAGCAACAGCGTTCTCCCTGATTCCAGGGACTTCAGAACAGGCTCTACTTGCTGGGAACGCAAGGGCATTCCAGACGCATGGGCTACTGGAAAGATGCAGCATTCTCCTGTTACTCTTATATCTCACAACCTCTTGGTGAACAGAAGTGCAGCCATCCCTCACTCCCACCCACCTTCTAGGCTGCCAGGAATTGCATCCTAGTCTGTGTGCTTCGATGGAGCCTGGGTGCCCTGCCCCACCCAGTCCAAATTTTGTCTGTTTTAAAACTACTACTATTATTATTACTTTTATCCTTTTTATTACCATTCTTTATTCTTCCCTTCTCAGGTTGTAGTTTTCAGCTTTTCTTCTTTTCCCTCATCCTGGTTCCATTTTTTTTTTTTTTTTTTTTTTCTTGTGGTTAACCCCATTCCTTGTTTTTCTTTTGGGTTTTTCCCATTTTTCCTCTATTATTCTCCTTCTCTACCTTTTTTCTCTTATTGCCCTCTCCCCAGATATTGTGGTGTTTTTTGTTTTGGTTGTTTTTTTTTTCCCCTTTTCTCTTTTTTGGTTACTGTTCCTGTGTGATTACACTGTGTGTTCTTTCTCCATTTGCTTTTACTTTTTTGATGGTTATTCAATTGTTATTTTTGTCTAATTGAGTGGTAGACAACAACCATCCCCATACAACACTACACCCACACCTCCTGCAGCTTAACTTACTGAATGAGAGTCACCACCTCCTTCTCCACCAGTGGGCCTACTATAAACAACCACCAAGAAGACCCTGACTCACCCTTAGCTACTCTTCACAAACAGTTAACAGAGATCTAAATACAACAATGTCACAATGTCTCAGAGACAACAGACCATCACTGTCCACAAAAAGAAGCAAGATAAAGTGGTAGAAACAAGGAAGCAGGATACAGATCCAGAACACATCCCTGAGAAAGAAGCAGCTTTGGAACTCTCTGATAAGGAATTCAAAAGAATTATATTTAGGTATCTTCAAAAGATTGAGAGATAGACTAAGGAAAACACAGACAAAACCCTAGAAGAATTTTGGAAGAAAATACAAGAACAAAATGACAAAATAAATGAACAATTAGAAATGATTCTAAACCTACAGATAGAAATACAGAAGATTAATACTAAGTTGTCAGAAATAGATAACACATTGAAAAGGCAAAGGAACAGAACTGATGGAATGGAAGATGGAATTAATGAGACTGAAGACAAAATACCTGAACACTCTTGGGAAAGGGATCAATCAGAAAGAAGAACAAAATAAAATGAAGAAAGCCTAAGGATCATGTGGGATACCATCAAAATCAATAACCTATGTGTCATTGGAATTCCAGAACAGGAAGAGAATAATAAAAGCACTGAGAAAATAGTCCAAGATTTGGTGGAGGAGAACTTCCCTGATATGATGAAAGATGAAAATATATCCATTCAGGAAGTCCAGTGAACCCCAAACAGGATAGACCCCAAAAGAAAATCACCAAGACATATCTTCATCAAATTCATCAAAACTAAAGACAAAGACAGAATCCTAAAAGCACCACAGGAAAAACAAAACATTACTAACAAAGGACAACCGGTAAGAATAAGCTCTGATTTCTCAGCAGAAACCATGCAAGCGAGAAGGCAATGGAATGGTATATATAAAACCCTGAAAGAAAAAAATTTTCAACCAAGAATTATATACTCAGCAAAACTGTCCCTCAAATATGGTGGTGAAATTAGGAGATTTCCAGATAAGCAGAAGCTAAGGGAATTTTTTAAAAACAGACCAAACTTACAAGAGATACTAAAGGGAGTCCTTTGAACAGAGAACCAAAAATAGCAAACAACAACCGACCATTAATACACAAGATGACATAACCCAGAAACCACAGCTATGGATATATCCAAAGTAAAATAAGCTTACAAGATTGTAAACAGGGAACCAGAGACTTCCATCAACAAATGAGGACAACTACAAACCAAAAAGAAGGAAAATACTGTGTAGTTACAGAGCTTCTAAATTGTGAGGAAGTCAAGAGAGTTGGAAGCTAGAACAGACTATTCCAAACTCAGGGAGAAAATTATAAATCACAGAGTCAACTCAAAGAAAAGTGATAAACCTTGACATCACAATAAAAAAGAGAACAAACACAAATATTCAGCAAATACTAAAACAACAGCAACAAAGGAAATGATAACACGATTCATAAACATAATGAGCTCAGCACAGAAAATAATGTGTAACAAAGAATCCAGGGACACCATGAAAAAGCACATAACAAAATGACAGCAATCAATTTATACTTATCAATAATTACAATGAATGTTAACGCATTAAATGTACCATTCAAGAGACGGAGAGTTGAAGACTGGATGAGAAAACAAAACCCATCAATATGCTGTCTGCAAAAGACACACCTTAGAGACAAAAACAAAAATAGACTAAAAATCAAAGGCTGGAAAAAGTTATATGAAGCAAAGGGCAACTGTAAAACAGCAGGAGTGGCAATATTAATTTCTGATCAAATTTACTTTAAGACAAAAACCACCATACGAGGTAAGGAAGGACATTATATAATGATTAAAGGATCAATTGAGCAAAAAGATATAATCATAATAAATATCTATGGACCCGATGAAAGAGCCCCAAAATATTTAAATCAGACTTTAAAAGAGTTGAAAAAGTCAACAGATGACTCCACAGTCATAGTAGGAGACTTTAATACACCACTTTCTTTGAAAGACAGAACAACTGGAAAGAAACTCAACAAAGATGCAGAAGAGCTAAACAATA
>NW_006921837.1:1280810-1349980 GCF_000298275.1 Orycteropus afer afer
AGACATCACTCAAAAGGAAAACTACAGACCAATATCCCTCATGAATATAGATGCAAAAATCTTCAACAAAATCCTAGCCAATAGACTCCAACAATGTATCAAGAAAATCATTCATTATGATCAAGTGGGGTTCATATCAGGTATGCAAAGACTGTTCAACATTAGAAAAAACAATCAACATCCTCCACCACATAAATAAAACAAAGAAAAAGAACCATATGAATTGATGCAGAAAAGGTATCTGATAAAATCCAATAGCCACTCTTGATCAAAACTCTCCGCAAAATAGAAATCTAAGGGACATTCCTCAACATAATAAAGGGCATCTATGCAAAACCAACAGCCAACGTTACTTTCAATGGAGAGAGACTGAAACCATTCTAGCAACCAGACAGAGATGCCCTCTATTACACTTCTATTCAACACTGTATTGGAAGTCCTAGCCAGGGCAATAAGGCAAGAAAGAGAAATCAAAACTTCCAAATTGATAAGGAAGAATTAAAACTATCCCTATTTGCTGATGATATGATTCTATACCTAGAAAACCCAAAAGACTCAGTCAAAAATCTACAGAACTAATTGAGAGATTTAGCATCGTGGCAGGATACAAGATCAACATCCAAAAATCAGCTGGATTCCTCTACACCAGCAAAGAGATTGCTGAAAAAGAAATAAGGAAATCAGTACCATTTACAATAGCTACTAAAAAAATAAAATACCTGGGAATGAATCTTACCAGGGACACAAAAGACCTTTACAAAGAAAACTATAAAAAACTACTTCAAGAAACCGTAAGAGAGCTACATTAATGGAAGAACATCCCATGCTCGTGGATAGGAAGATTGAACATTGTGAAAATGTCAGTTCTACCCAAAGCAATCTATACATTCAATGCAATCCCAATGCAGATCCCATCAACATTTTTTAAGGATATGAAAAAAACGATCACTAAGTTTATATGGAAATGAAAGAGACCCTGGATAAACAAAGGACTAATGAAGAAGAAGAACAAAGTAGGAGGTCTCACACTGTCGGATCTCAAAACCTACTATATAGCCACAGTAGTCAAAACTGCCTGGTGTTGGTACAATGACAGACACATAGACCAATGGAATAGAATTGAGAACCCAGAAAGGGATCCATCAACCTATAGTCACCTGATCTTTGACAAAGGGCCTAAATCCATTAAAAGGGGAATAAAATGTTTGTTTAATAAATAGTACTAGCAAAACTGGAGATCCATTTGCAGAAAAATGAAATAAGATGCATACCTCACACCATACACAAAAACTAACTCCTGATAGATCAAAGACTTAAATGTGAAACCTAAAGCTAGGGGCAAATTTAGAGGCCCTAATATATGGCATAAATAGACTATCAAGCATAACCCAAAATGCACAAACAGCAGAAGAGAAACTAGAGGAATGGGACCTTCTAAAAATTAAATTTTTATGTGCTTGCAAAAGCTTTTCCAAAAGAGTCAAAAGAGAACCTACAGATTGGGAAAAAATATTTGGCAATGACATATCCAACAAGGGACTTATCTGTAGAATTTATAGAAAACTCCAACACCTCAAAAACAAAAAGACGAGTAATCCAATTACAAAATGGGCAGAAGACATGAATAGACACTTCACCAAGGAGAATATTCAGGTGGCCAAAAAACATGAAGAAATGCTCATGATCATTAGCCATTAGAGTGATGCAAATCAAAACAACAAATGAGATACCATCTTGCCCCAGCACTAGCAGCAAAGTTCAACAAGACAGAAAATAACAAATGCTGGTGAGGATGCGGAGATATTGGGACTCTCATACACTGCTGGTGGGCCTGTGAAATGTTACAACCACTATGGAAAGCAGTATGGCGATTCCTTCAAAAGTTGGAAATAGAAATACCATTTGACCCAGCCTTTCCATTACTAGGTACATATCCTAAAGAAGTGAGAGCCATGACAAGAACAGTCATATGCACTCGGATGTTCATTACAGCACTATTTACAATAGCAAAAAGTTGGAAACAATCTAGGTGCCCATCAACTGAGGAATGGATAACCAAACTATGGTACATACACACAATGGAATACTATGCAACCCTAAAGAATATGTAGAATCTGTAAAACACCGCATAATGTGGATGAACTTGGAGGACACTGTGCTGAGCGAAATAAGTCAATCACAGAAGGACAAATATTGTATTAGTCCGTTATTGTAAAAGTCAAGGAACAGTTTACATATGGAAGGAAATTTTCTTTGTTGGTTATAAAGGGGGGGAGAGACGAGGAGGGAATACTGTTAGATAGGTAGAGATAAGTTTTGATTTGGGTGAAGAGAAGGGCAGTGTACCAAATGTGAGTGATCAGCATGTGGCATTGAGGAAGAGGAAGACATAGAGAGGTACATGTGAGGTACAGACAACAAAGAAGAACCCTTCTGCACATACAGTACTGCATTGTCAGTGAAGGCAAACGGGTATACAGGTGGATAGATGGGTGAACAGGCTGAATTATTAGGTATGTCTGTGCAGGGGGCAGTGTACCCAAGACCATGTATAGGCTGGCAGACAATGGTTTTACAAGTGTATTTGTATGTTCTGTAAGAATTCTCAGGAGGTATAGTAGAGCTGACAAGGGTAATAAAAAAAAAAAAAAAAAAAGGAGGCTACATTAGCCTCTGTTACAAGGCTGAAGTCAGCATAATAACAGCGAAAACAATATTGCTGTAGGCAAAATCAAATTATCAAGCAGGTCACTAGTTATAGACTAGGGTCACAAATATCCTCCAAAATCCAACCATGAGTAGTAGTAGAAAGGCTGCCTTTGTGTGGGGTAGAGAAAACCCTTGTTAGGATCTGGGGTGCCTGGACACCTCATGCCACTGCAGTACACAGTGGTAAATAAGGAAGCCCTCAGAAAAGAATACAGATAGAAGAGAAGGCTAATTTTAGTGGCTTTAAAAACAAAGTAGAACTAAAATACTGTTAGATAGCAACGTGGAAAATGGGAGAGGTGATTTAGAATTGGTGTATTTTAAATTCTTGATCTTTTGTAAGACTGATAGAGATAACAACTTTAGATGTTGTTAAGATGACAACCAAAGGAAAAAAGAGAAAAAATCCAGTAAAAGGCAGGAGAGAAGGGGAAAAAAAGAGGGAATATAAAAACATGATAGGAGTAACTAGTAGGCCATGCAATCCTCAGCCTATATGGCTATGAGACCAGAAAAACGAGATGATGCCCGACTACCACTGTCAACCACTCAGGAAAATTAGTGCAGGAGATCCTGGATAGAGTGGGAGAATAATGTGGAACAAAAGTCAAAATCATTAAAAAAAAAGACCAGGTTTGCTAGTCTGATAGAGCCTGGTGAAACCCCTGAGACCATGGCCCCTAGTTACCCTTCAGGTCTGGAACTGAACTCACTCCCGTGGCTTCCAGCCAAACAATAGACAGGCATATGAGGTGGATAAGTATCCACATCAGGTAGATACATTCCTTGGAGCAATGAATTGTGGGAGAACAGAGGGTCGTGTTTGCACAGGGAGACAGCTGGGAGGGGAGGAGGAGTGCATAGGAGGGAAGGACAAAGGAAAGAAGTAACTACAAGTAGCAAGAGAGCTGTTACATTGTGGGGAATTGCAGTCAAAGTCATGAGACAAAAATGTGTATGAACTGCTGTATGGAAAATGAATTTGTTCTGTAAACTTTTACCCAAATCACAATAAAAATTTTAAAATATAGAAAAAAAAAAGCATGGTAAAAGTAAACACCAAATAAGATGACTAAATAAATCCAAATACATCTGTAACTATAATGTAATCATAAAAACTAGCTTACATTGAGAATGAAGGATAAAATCCACTGTTATTTATAAGCTACCTAACTAAAACATGAGGACATAAAATGGTTGAAAGCAAAATAACAGGACTTCTAACTAAGCTGATATGTACTACCTCCCTCCCTGCCACTTTTCCCTGCTCTGGACATACATAGCAACATTAAAAAAAAAAAGGAAATCCCTGGGTACCATAAGAAATCAAAGACTGAGTGGTGTCAAATCAACATCATAGTGATGTTGGAATGAATATAGACCCTAGGAGTGGAGTGTGTTTCCCTAGGAGTGGAGGAAGAGGATTAGAAGGCTGATATACCAGGAAAACACTAACCTAAATAAACTAAATTTGTCTGTTAATATTAGGCAAAAAAAGAAAAATAACTTTGAAGGTGAAAAGCACGTATAGGGATAAAACAGGACATTATTTACTAATGGCATAGTCCACAAGGAAGCTATAAAAATACTGAACTGTGACACGCCTAACATCTTGGCCTTAAAAGGTAAGCAAAAACTAATATAAGGAGATTAGTAATTACAGATTACATCTCAACACAAAAATTCTCACAATTGGATCAGTAAGCAATATCATGATAAACAGAAAAGACTGAAGTTGTGAGGGATTTCATTTTACTTGGATCAACAATCAATGTCCATGGAAGCAGCAGTCTACAAACCAAATAATGTATTGCACTGGGCAAATCTGCTGTGAAAGATCTCTTTAAAACGTTAAAAAGCAAAGATGTCACTTTGAGGACTAAGGTGCCAAGCCAAGGTATTTTAATTGCCTCATATGCATGTGAAAGCTGGAGAATGAATAAGGAAGACCAAAGAAGAGTTGATGCATCTGAATTATGGTGTTGGCAAAGAATACTGAATGTACTGTGGACTGCCAGAAGAACAAACAAATCTCCCTTGGAGATTTCATCTCATGTCCTTTAGACATATAGGAGGGACTAGTCCCTGGAGAAGGACATTGTGCTAGGAAAAATAGAGTGTCAGTAAAAAAGAGGAAGATCCTTAACATGATGAATTGACACAGTGGCTGCAACAATGGGCTGAAGCATAGCAACAACTCCAAGGATGGCACAGGACTGGGCAGTATTTCGTTCTGTTTTATGGAGGGTCACTATGGGTTGAAACCAACTCAACGGCACCTAACAATAATGACAACAATATAGGAAAAACAGACAAATCCACAATTAGTGGGAGAATTTTAAGTATTTTCCCTAAAACTTAATAGAACAAGCAGGTAGAAAATGAATAAAAGTCCATGAACTCTCCCAATATCTTTGGAAACAAAAAAAAATTTGGAAAATAATTCATAGGTTACAAAATAAATAATTCAGATTTTGAGATTTAGAAGTTAATGGAAACACAACATAAAAAATTTTGAAGAAGCTACAACAGTAATGTAAAGGGACATGTAGTCTTATAAGTATATACAAAAAAGACAAAAATGATGGAAAGTTAATGAATTTAGTATTTAACTTAAGTAACTAGAAAAAAAAACTGGGAGAAAATAAGTAACTGGAAGATGTAAAGAATAAATAAGTCAACATCATCTTTGATTTTGCTCTCTTACTTATAGTTGTCTGAAAGTAGAGCTATCAATTTAGAATTTTAGGATTATGAGACCAATTTAGGATTATGAAACTAAGTTTAGAGTTACATGAATCACTTGTAGTTTAAAATAGGTGGTTTTTTTGGCAAAGTTTTAAGGTAAGAATCTTTGGTTATACAGTTATACCTTCAGACTGTTAATGTGGTTTCTGTACACGATTTATAGTAACTTATTCAAGGTAAGTGACTATTACATAAGGGAGAAGAGCCAATGGAAGTTTACATTTGCTCTAGAAATAGCTAACCGAAATACAAAAGTCCACTCAGTGCTTTTCCTAGCATACCAAGTTCAGGAGGCAAAGTGGTAGTAAATAATACTGATATTCTCTCCCCCAATTACGATAAACTATGGGCTGTCTTTGTAAACAGCTAGGAGTTAAGTTTGAGGAAGAGTTCTTTCAAACACCTTGCGAGGTATGGAGTTGGGTGAGAACCCACAGCTTCTGTCTCCAAAGTCCTTAGGGCACTGTTTTCCCAGTATACCATAGTAGGAGTTAATACCACAGTTAAAACATAGTGCCAACTTGTTGTTTCTCTCACAGGTTAATGCAGAAAGTCTAAGAAATATAATTGTCTATATCTATCCCTTTAGGTTCCCCCTAAAAGGAGTTCTGGTGGTATAGTGGGTAAAGCATATGGCTGCTAACCAGAAGGTCAGTGGTTCAAACCCACCAGCTGCTCTGAGGGAGGAAAATGAGGCAATCTACTTCCATAAAGATTTATAGCCTTCATAAATACACTCCTTGGAGTGATCAATCATGGGAGAACAGAGGACAGTGTTTGCACAGGGAGATAGCTCAGGGTAAGAGGATGGTAGTGCATGGGTGGGAAGGACATAGGGGAAGATGTAACTATAGGGAGGAAGTGGGAAGAGAACTGTTACACTGTGGGGAACTGCAGTCAATGTCATGAAACAAAGTGTGTATGAACTACTGTATGGAAAATGAATTTGCTCTGTAAACTTTCACCCAAATCACAATTAAAAAAAAATTCCCTCAGCACCCCTCAGTAAATATTTTAAAATAATTACCTTATGACTAGGAGCTCTGTTAGCATAATACCTAAAGCATTTGACTGCTAACCAGAAGGCTGTCGGTTCAAACCCACCAGCCACTCCTCAGAAGGAAGGTTGGGCAATCTACTTCTGTAGTGATACCGCCTCGGAAACCCAAAGAGGTCACTATGAGTTGGCTCCAACTCAACGGCAATGAATTTGGTTATGGTACCTTGTGACTATCCTGTCAAACCCTCCTTAGTTATGTATTTGAACTAACCAATCCAGATAGCCCTCATTTGTGTTTCCTAACAATTATTGTGAAGCCTCTGCTTTGAATTGTCCCACCTCTGGTTTCCCTGATCTTGCAACTTCCAATCAGAATGTCATACCTTTACTTCTTGATTTTACCCCAATAAATATGCCTCTGTTACTCTACCATTTTGGAGCATTTGATTTCATTTTGTGAGATCAGGCGTATCCCTAGTTCAAACTGTTTTTGAACCTTTAATAAATCTCTTTGCTTTCAAAATAAATAAAAGATTTACAGCCTTGGAATTGGAACCCAATGGGGGTTGCTATGAGCTGGAATCAACTTGATGGCAGTGTTTTTTTTTTTTTTTCCCCAACTGGTTTAGTTTCCTTAAAAGGAGCTCTGGTGGTACAGTGCTTAAGGTGTTCAGCTGATAACCAAAAGGTCGATGGTCTGAATCTGCCAGTTGCTCTATGGAAGAAAGATGAGGCAGTCTGCTTTTGTAAAGATTTACAATTCCCACTATGAGTCGGAATCAACTCAAGGGCAGTCAGTTTGGTTTGTTTTTTTGAGAGATTCCTTAAATCAAATATACGAACAAAACAACCTAACTTCTTTTTGGATTGGAAGGCTTCTAAACATACAATAGGGGAACAGTTAAAGGACTAAGGCAATCTACTTATAATATTATACATGAATACAAAATAAACTTTATAAAGACTATGTAGCAACATGGAAAATGCTGAAATAAACTATATGTTTACTATAACTGCAATTATGTAAAAACATTCATAAATAAAAATGCCTAAAAGTAAGTAAATAAGAGTAATACATTTTCAAACCAAAAAAAAACCAAACTCACTGCCCTCGAGTCGGATCCGACTCATAGCGACCCCTCCTTGGGTTTCTGAGGCGGTATCACTACAGAAACAGATCACCCAACCTTCCTTCCGAGGAGTGGCTGGTGGGTTTGAACTTCCAGCCTTCTGGTTAGCAGTCAAATGCCTCAGACACTACGCCATTATACAAGATTTTTTAAAAAAAGTTTCTTTTTGTTGCTTGATTAATCTTCCAGATGCCTTCACAATCATTTAAGTAGACAATCTGACACCTTGCAAAATAAGATGATATTTTAGTATTTGTGGTGGTTTTAAAACATGTTCACAAATTCTTTGATACTCTCTCCTTCAGGAAGTGGAAACTAACTGCCATTCACTTAAGTGTGGGCTGCACTACATGACTCGCTTATAAGAAATAAAGTGGAAGTGACAGTGTTTAAACCTTTGGCATTAGGTTGTTGGATAAGAATTCTCCATGGGTCAACCCCCCCCCCCACCCAAGCGGACAGACTACCTTTGTTCTGAACTATCATTTATCATTTCAAGGATGTTTACAGAGTTAACAAACCTTGAAAGACAAAGATAATTTCTCCCTCTGAAGCAAAGGGCAGGTTTATAGCCTTAGAAGATAAAGATAGTGTCTCCCTCCAGCACAAAGGGCAGGCATGCTTACTGCTCATTTAAAAAAATTTGGGTTCCCCTAAACCCAGGATTCCCTTCCTGTAGTACAACCCACTGCATGTGCAGGCATCCATCTGGACCCATCTGTAGGACTTGAAAGGAAGAGGAATTGAGGAAAGTATGTGAGTAATCATGCTACTTGCTGTGCCCTGAATAATAAACTCCTCAGTCTCCAACCCATGAGTCTTGTGTCTTATGCTAGTATCCATCAAACTGTGGCAGGCTAATTTGTAAAATTACAAAAAACAAACCAAACTCACTGTCATCAAGTCAATTATGACTCATCGCACTCCCCATGGGGTTTTTGAGGCTGTTAATCTTTACAGAAGTAGATTGCCCCATCTTCCTTCCATGGAGTGGCTAGGTGGTTTGAACCACTGACCTTCTGGTTAGCAGCCAAATGCCTTATCCACTAAGCCACCAGAGGGTAAAATCTCAGAAGCTTTAGGTCTTGACCTAGATCATGAAAGGCACTGCAGTTTCCACCTGGCCTGTCCTCTCTTGGATCACTCACTCTGGGTGAAGTTAGCTGTCATGTCATGAGGACATTCAAGCAACCATATGGTGAGGAGTTGAGGCTTCCTGCCAACAGCCATGTGACTGAGCCATCTTAGAAACAGATTCTCTAGCCCCAATCAAGCCATCAGGTGACTTTGGCCCCAAGGACATCCTGACTGCAACTACAGGCAGTCCCTGGGTTATGAATAAGACTGTTCCTAAGTGTGTCTTTAAGTTGAATTTGTAGGTAAGTCAGAACAGGTGCATACGGTTCTTATTTAGCCTTACTTTATTTAGTACAAGAAAAAGAAGCCATAGTGGTTAAAGTGCATGGCTGCTAACCAAAAGGTCAGTGGTACAAACCCACCAGCTGCACCATAGGAGAAAGATGTGGCAATCTAGTTCTGTAAATATTTATAGTCTCAGAAACCCTATGGAGGCAGTTTTACTCTGTCCTATACAGCTGCTATCAGTTGGAAATGACTCGATGGCAGTGGGTGCTTTTAGTCCAAGAAAAGGCTAGAAGCCTTTTCAATGATTTAAAAGCTACACATGCAGCAAGTGAAGGTGATTGTGATGAACAATTTGTTGCCAGTTGGGTTTGGTTCACTTGTTTCAAAGTGAGGGCAAACTTACATAACATTAAAGGGCATATATGAGTTGTCCACAAGTGATGTTAGTAACCTGGGACTGCCTGTACATGAGAGAGCCTGAGCCAGAGCCATCCAGCTAAGGTGCTCCCAAATTTGTGACCTACAGGAATTAAGACGATATTTGTTGTTTTAAGCCACTAAATTTTAGGATAACATATTACACAGTAATATTGTTATGTGCCGTTGAGTTGGCCCCAACTCATAGCGATCCCTCCTTGGGTTTCTGAGGGATCCTACTACGGAAATAGATTGCCCAAACTTCCTTCTGAGGAGTGGCTGGTGGGTTTGAACCTCCAGCCTTCTGGTTAGCAGTCAAGTGCCTTAGGCACTTTGCTACCAGAGCTCCTTAGATAACTAATATAATGTTCACTCTGAGGCCCTGGTTTGTAGCATCAGTAAACTGAAGCAAAATTATCTTCAAGCTTTAAAACAGGAGTCCCATGAGATCCTTATAAAACAAGTTTCTTAGATAAGGCTGATAATACACTGGGGTGGTATAAGTCTAAATTCTGGGACTTTGAACAAAATTATTTAAAGCTTACCATCCTGATTCAACACCTACATTATATTATTTATGACTTTATAACAACATTTAAAAATACGGAACCTAGGCTGATGGTTTTATTTATTTATTTCTATCTAGCAATTTTTAATGGTATTCTTTACTGAACCTAATGAAGTATCATTTATTTCCCCTTTAGATCTGGTTCTTAGGTCTTTTCGGTTGACCAAAAAGATAAATACCTTTTCAGTAGCAATCTGAAAATATGAATGATCAGTAACTAAAGAGGAACACCTCTGAAGTTGCTAGACCTTTTCAAGTCAGATCCTACTCACAGCAACCCCTCCTTGGGTTTCCAAGGCAGTATCACTATAGAAGTAGATTGCCAGTCTTCCTTCTGAGGAGTGGCTGGTGGGTTTGAACTGCCAGCCTTCTGACTAGCAGTCAAATGCCTTAGGCACTACGCCACCAGAGCTCCCGAGTGCTACTTAGTTACTTACTTTTAAGATTTAAACAGGCTATATTAAGTCCTTTCTCAATTGAAATGTTACCAAAGTTTGTAAATACACACACACACACTCACACACATGCACAACATCCTAGGACAGGTTGGGTGAACCACAATTTCAGAATGCAGTTAGATTTTATCAACCAACCTTTTCAAAACTATCTGCAGTATCTGTGTAGAAGTTCCAGGACTCTGAATACTACTAGCATTAGATACTAGGAAAATTTCGATAGCTAAAAGCATTTCAATCTCAGATAAGTAAGAAGGAATCAGCAGAAGTTTTCGGTATAAATTTCCTTCCAATGGTGGATAGCAGCCCAAAGAGAGAGCACCTGAAAGTAAAATAATTGATCAAATCAAACTTTACTAAAACCCCAATAGGTAAAAATCTAGTCTTTCAAAATACAGATGATAATTACTTATATTGCAGAGTAATTCTTCACATTAGAAGCAGACTTGTTACACAAATTATGGTAATGAACTAATCCTACTCCATTTATAACTATTCTTTGTAATATATCTTGAAACATTAAATATGAAGTGAGGAATTAAATAAAAAAGAACCTCTGTGAAGTATGACTTTTGAGCAGTTAGATTTTATCAACCAACCTTTTCAAAACTATCTGCAGTATCTGTGTACTCAATCTGCCCATTTATTTCATGCCGTAGTCAACACAATAAATAAATAAACAGCCAAAATAGCTACTTGGGTTTTAATGGGATCTTTTCTAATAGCAACTATATGTAATATATTTATAATTATTGCCTATCCTGAATTATGACTGTAGAAAGAAGATGGAAATTATAATACCAGTATTTTAATTTCTATCAAATAGTTATTATAGTATTTTTACTATTTTTAGTTTTGCCTTCCAATGGTGCCTTCAATTCACCTTTTGAATCCATTTACTTATTAATTTGTGTCACAGTTTGAAAAATGACCATGTATATACCACCATGCCCTGGTGGCATAGTGGTTAAGTGCTTGGCTGCTAACCAAAAGGTGGGTAGTTAAAATCTACCAGCTGTTCCACAGAAGAAAGACGTGGCAGTCCGCTTCCATAAAGATTTACAGCCTTGGAAATCTTACGGGGCAGTTTTGCTCTGTCCTATGGGTCACTATGAACTGGAATTGACTCAACAGCAGAGAGTTTGGTATATACTACAATGCCAAATACATTTATTCATATGGCAGTGTAACAAACAGTTATATTTTTGAGTAGACTTATTTAACAGTACTGTTATAGTTTGTGCAGTAAATATTTACTGTGTCTGTTGTATTTCACTGAAACCAGTTTAAATCTGTGTGCAAAATTAGTTTAAAATGCTATGTTAAGTCCTGTCAAAAAATTTTTCTAATGTAAATAATGATGTCTAATCTTTGAGGACCTACTATGTGCCAGGTACCTGTGCTAAACACATTATAAGTTTTATCTAACTTTATCTTGACAACTTACTCCCTTTGAAATTAGGTCATAGAGGTGAGGGGCCTTGGGTAAGCACTCAGTCTGTCTATGCCTATATAGGAAGCAGTGGAATACTGATACATGTTATATATAGTCAATGAGCCTTGAAAACACTGTGTAAAAAGTGAAAGAAACCAATCACAAAAAACTACATACTGAAGGATTCTATTTATGTGAAATGCCCACCATAGGCAAATCCATAGAGGCAGAGAGTAGGTTAGTGATTGCCTGGGACTGGGGCAGGGAAGAGGGACAGTGAGGACATGTGGAATGACAGCTGCTGTGTACAGGGCTTCTTTTAGTAGGTGTTGAAGGTTTTCTAAAATTGGATTGTGGGGATGGCTGCACAACTCTGAATATACTAAAAACCAGTGCACTGTATATTTTAAATGTGAAATATATCATAATAAAGCTGTTACAATAAAAAATAAAGTTATAAAAAAGTTATTGGACCACATACACATACATAATGGAATACTATGCAACACTAAAAAATAATGTAAACACTGCATAACGTGGATAAACTTGGAGGACATTATGCTGAGTAAAATAAGTCAATCACAGAATGACAAATATTGTTATTAGTCCACTACTGTAAAAAGTCAAGTAAAGGTTTATATATGGAAGGAAAATTTCTTTGTTGGCTTCCAGGGATAAGAAGGAAGGGGAGGGAAAATTCCTAGACAGGTTGGAAAAAAAAAAAAAAGTGGTTACCAGGGGTAGGAGGGAGAGGGAAAGGAGAAACTTTTGTTTGCAGGGCACTGTGTTTATGCTAATGAAAAATGTTATCAATGTCCCTGAGCTATAAATGTGGAAGCTATTATGTTGGTGAATGTCTTGTTGTGTCTATTTTCATCACAATAAAAGTAAAAAAAAAAAAAAAAAAGGTACTGGTACCACAGCCTTAACAGTACCTTGACAAAAATGAGCCTGAAGCCCAGAATCCAGTACTACCTAGATGTGATTATAGGGTAATGAAAGGCTTTCCTTGCAAGCCTTAAGCTATATCTGAAGATAAATTCAAAGGGAAGTCCAATGATACTTGAAGTGTCAACACTATAAGGAAATTAGATGTTTGAGAGATTATCAGTGGCTATAAATTACTCATGTGGTTTTATAATTCAGATATATTTGAAAAAAAAAAAAAAAAGACTGTAGCACTTGCTTAAGTCCCCAAAGTTTCACTGCATATGAAATAAGCATAGGTGTGATTAGATAAAAAGAAAAGTGCTAATAAGAAATGTACTGAGTCATACAAAGGCATCAATTACTTTTAACAAACACTAAAATTAAATCTTCAAAAAGAAAGGCTGGAGAGATCTGAGGAAGTGAAGAGCGACTGCTAATAGGTACAGGGTTTATTTTGAGGGTGATGAAAATGTTCTAAAATTGATTGTGATGATGACTGCACAACTTTTAAAACCACTGAACTATGTACTTTAAATTGTATGTATGTGAATCATTTCAATAAAGCTGTTAATAAACATTAAAAATAATTTAAGTTTACAGCTTTAATAAAGAATTTTATTTCTAACTAAAAAACAGAATGTCAATGAAATGTTTCCAAGTTCATACTTTGTGCCTGTTGCATACCGTCATATGTCTTTTGTTTGGTATTTTCCCCAAATTGCAAAATTAGTTATTTGAAAAATGAATAATCCTATTAAAATTGATTCTAACAACTAAAAGCAGAAAATTACAGTAAACAATACATACAAACTTGGTGTGTGTGATTTCTGGCAGTCTACAGGAAATAGTATAAAGAAAGTTGAAACATAACCACAAAATCAAAATAAGGTGTTACGAACAATTTCTACCTTCCATTTCATTCCTTAAAAAAATTGCTCTAGTGCAGTTGTGTTCGCTACTTTTGACTGTAACCTACAATAAGAAAAATATTTTACATAATAAGCCAATGCACATATATGTTAACTGAAAAGAAAATTTTATCAAATAATATTTATCCTTACTACCTGTAATATGCCCTACTATTTTCTTTTCTCTTTCATTGGAGGAAAAAATGTTATCAGCTGCTAAATTGACTTTGCAACTCACTAATGGATCACAGCTTGTAGTCTGAAAAACACTACTGGATTCTAAGTGACAAGAAGTTTTTGTGTAGGTAAGGATGACTGGGATGTTTGGCACATCTGGCACAGTAGTGACACATAGTAGACACTCAAATGTTTGCTATATACAGGACAGTGGTAGAAATGGAAATTTAAGACAAATTACTGCATGAAGGCAGAAAAGAACCCTTTTTTAGCTTCTATATGGAAGTACTTTCTAATTAAAATACCTACAAGGTGGCTGGGACTAGAGAAAGCATTAGTTTTATATGCTTATGGTTTATATGCTTATGGAAGCAGCTAATTGGATTAACAAAATTATATTAGGAGGAGCCATGAAAGAGACTGTTATATACCATGCTGCACTGTAATGGCAGTCTCTGTACTTCCTATGGAGCCAGCTATCAAATCCACAGATCAGGTACATAGAAGAGGTAAGTAAAATATAGAGAGAATTCTTTAAACTTCGTTTTACTGAATTGTTTTACTCCTTTATTATTTGTGAGGTATGCAAAAACTGTTTTGAATTCTGTCATTTATTTCCTTGGCTTACCCTCATGCTATAAGGTGCAAAGAAATAAAGATGCACCTTAGGACAGAAGTAATGTACCTCAAAAGAGAACACAGATCTGTTCAGACCAGTATCTTTTCACTTATATCAACTGCTTTTTTTAAAAAAATTTATCTTTAAATGTCTAGTTTTAAACATTACAAATGGATCCTAAACTCTAAGCCAAACACTGCCATTGAGTTGTTTCCCACTCACAGCGACCCCTCCTTGGGTTTCCGAGGTGGTATCTCTATGGAAATAGATAGCTCAGACTTCCTTCCAAGGAGTGGCTGGTGGGTTTGAACCACCAGCCTTCTGGTTAGAAATCAAATGCCTTGGGCACTATGCCACCAGAGCTCCTAAATGGATCCTAGGTTAAAAATATTAAATTAAAAATCAATAAATCAAAGTAAAAACGTTCACATGTAACTTACTTTTGTAGTGGGCTCTGGCTTTGAGCCATAAACAACTCCTTCCTAGAGCAGTAATTAATCTTCTAAGAAAGGAAAAATCAATAGGGATACTCTTTGAAATCATGAATTCTGCTACAGAGGATGACATTCCAAGACTGTTGCTTTCCATACAGGACTCCAGAAGTTTATTAAACAGAAGGCTATATTGTGCGACGTCCACAGTTTCTGAAATGAAAGAAGAAAAACTGATATAGCCAAATTGGTCTAGCTTAGTTTCTCATACTCCTCTCTCTTAAATTGCCTTCTTTTTTCCTCTTCTCTCCTTAGCCCTTTCCTATCACTATGAGAGTCTCAGTTGTTGGAATGCAATCATCTTACATATTCTCTAAGTAACAAACAAAAAAAAGCATTCAACGGAAGTAAAATAGTTGATTTTCCCTGTGATGGAGTTCATGAAAGGAAGTTTGAAAAACATTTCAGAGGCTGCATTAATCTCTCTATACATGGTCCATACCTTTGACTGTGCAGCTGCAGTGTCTCAAATGCTTGCGTTCATGACTTCTTTTACATTATCAACTTCATTCTGGATGTCAGCTTTATATTCCACATGAGTAAAAATTAATCATCCCCTAACAAACACTCACATTTTTAAAACAAACTCTCAAATTAAAAAAAAATATTTAAAATTGGTATTTCTATTCCCCAAGTCTCCTTAACCTTTAGTCTCTTCCTAAACATTACCACAGGAGGAACTTAAAACATGAACTTTTACATCCTTTCGTAACCCCAAACCTCTAGTGACCCTTCACTATACATAGAGAAAAAACCCCTTCACGGTCTTCCAAAATCTGACACAACTATCTTACTATTACTACTTTCTTTCATTGTCATCATAATTTTATATTAAGGGCCTGCTCTATAGCAGCTCTTGTGCTGGGGACACACCAAGATAAAGAAACTATCACTACCTTTAAAGAGCTCATTATCTAGAAAGAGAAATAGACAAAAATGATAAATACAAGGTTCTCAGTAGAATAAATGGAAAAATGGATATTTATAGATGATACAACAAAAGCACTGAGGGGAGGCCTTTAAACTAATATTTTCATCATTCTCTGAGCCCATCGAGCACAAACCTGGCCCAAAGCTTTTTTCTTTTAATTTTTATTGTGATTTGAGTGAAAGTTTACAGAGCAAATTCATTTTCCATATAGCAGTTCATACACATTTTGTTTCATGACACTGAAATTCCCTACAATATAACAGCTCTCTTCCCACTTCTTTGCCATAGTTACTTCTTCCCTGTGTCCTTCTTTCCTATGCACTCCTGCCCCTTGAGCTATCTCTCTGTGCAAATACTGCCCTTCTGATCTCCCATGATTGACTGTTCTAAGGAGTGTATCTACCTGGTATAAATGTTCACCCTATATGCCTGTCTATTGTTTGGCTGGAAGTTACAGGATTGAGTTCAATTATAAGCCAGAAGGGTAAGTAGGGCCCATAGTCTCAGGGGTTTCACCAGGCTCTATCAGACCAGTAAGCCTGATTTTGAGTTCTGTTCCACATTCTTCTCCCACTGTATCCAGGATCTCCTACATTGATCCTTTTCCAAGTGATTAACAGTGGTAACCAGGCAACATCTAGTTCTTCTAGTCTCATATGACCCAAAGCTTTTTCCTCATGTTTCCCTTAACCTGGAATCTCTTTTCCTATCCATATATGCCTGGAGCTTTCCATCCAAGAACATTATTACTACTGCCCAAACTGGTATTGTTTCTCAGAACCTATCATCTACTTAATTCCCTCCTTTGTTCCATGTTTACCTATATTCCAAGGTAATACTATGTTTTGTATTTAAGTAGTAAGAGAAAAAGTATTCTTCATTGTCAAAATATGAAGCTTGCTACATGCACTTATACATATTATTTGCTGTTGACTTGACAGAGGTAGGGGAAAGGGAATGATGGAAATGCTACTGTTAGAAACTACTGACATACGACTCAAAGATAAGCATGTCTAGCTTTTTCAAACCATCAAGAAAGCATATTCAACTTACAGAGTGTGAGACCATGTCCCTATATAACCACCCTGTATGTAACCATTTTAAGTATGTAGCCATTTTGCAACATGCTTTAGCATTTACTTTGCGCTTTAGTGCTTTAGTTACTGGAAAAACCACAAAGAGTCCTAACTAACCCCACCTCATCGATATTCCCAAGCATTCTCCTTAGCAACAACCAATCAGTAAATGGTAGAGAAATACCTTACCTAAAATAGTTAGAAACGACAGTTGGTGGCTTCGGCCCACAAGACAGAGCCAATCAAGTAGCAACAACTAGCAACTTGAAAAATGTCAACCAATCCTGTAATTTTCTGATTGAAACGTCCTCATTTCTGCTGTAACCCCTATAAAAAACCCTGTTACACCTGAGTTCAGGGCTCTCAATCCTGAACCGCTGCGTCAGTGACGGTTGACGGTTCGAGCTTGAGCTTGAATAAACAACCCCTATGCTTTTGCAGTGGAATCGGCTCCTTGGTGGTTTTTGGGGATTCAAGATCTGGACGCAACAAGAGAATATATTTTACAGGAAACTACTATACTAATGAAATGTTGGAATAAGAAACTTAACCAAAACAGGTGGAGAACTATTTCTTATTAACACTTAAACACAAGATGGGCAAAAGATAATTAAGCTAGACTTTTTAAAAACATACCTTTAGAACTTTGAAAACCTGGTAGATTTTGCAAAACTTCAAATGTCTGTCTATAAAGGCTCTTGGCTAAGATCTCATGTGCAATTGTACACAGAAGATTATGTCGATTGAGCACATCCATTCTGTCACAAGGCCACAGTGGTGTATTGATGATCCATTCTGACTCTTCCACAAAGAAAAACGCATGAATATTTTATTATCATGAAAATTACACTGAACAGTTAATTATAACTTAATATTTCTAAGTATCTTTTGGAGAAAGTGGCAAAACTTAAGTATATATACTCTGAAAAGATAACCATGTTCAAATTTATTAAGAACAACATACATATTGGAGACCATCATCCTAAAAGATGTACATGAGTGGCCACTCTATTATAATTTTTTTTTAATTAGATTATAATGAAGATTTGTTTTAACTTAAAATATTGTATGTGTAGACAAGTTCAATAATTTTACAATAAAAAGTATATAACTTCTTTGGGCCTGGAACTGAACTCACTCTGGTGGCTTAACCTTTGTGAGGCCTGAGTCCTAATGCCCTCCAGGTAATTATTTAACCAGGAGTCTTTAGCCAGAGTCCTAAGGAATGTGAGGCCTGAGTCCTAATGTCCCCCAGGTAATTCTTTAACCAGGAGTCTTTAGCGCCAGAGACTCCTGCACGTCCCCCCACGCCTCAGAGCTTTACCTGGCTCCTGTAAGTCTCCCACGCATCAGGGCTTTACATCCTCCCTAGGTAATTATTCTCTAACCAGTCTTTAGTCCAGAGATTCCAGCACGTCCCCCCACGTCTCAGAGCTCTACCCTAAATCCCCTAGCAACAACCAATCATTTGTACCCCTTTGCCCTGGTGCTACTCCACCCTATATTTTTTCCTATAAAAATATAATAGTAAGAGAGCACGGGGTCTTTTGCCCAAGCCGCTGCGTCAATGTAAGCAGAGACCGTAGCTCGAGCTAGCCAATAAACTCTCCTTCTTGCACTTGCATTGTTGTGTGTTGGCAAATTCCTCGCGCCGACCAACTCCTTCCTAACCTGGGCTCAACATTTGGTGCGTTGGCCGGGAAGGAGAAAAGTTTGGAGCCAGAATCTTGCCCCTGACAGAAGGGGAGTGGGGGTCAGGAACAGGAGCTGGCAAGACCAGATTACATCCTTAGCGTGAGGATAGTGGTCCAGGGGTCAGGAACAGGAGCCGGCAGGATTGGGATCAATCCCTTGTGTAGGGAACCAATCCAGGGGTCAGGAACAGGAGCCAGCAGGATTGGGATCAATCCCTTGCGTAGGGAACCAATCCAAGGGTACAGGAACCGGCGGACACGCTGGAGGAATTGGGGAAGGAGCCCTTCCCCAACTAACAGGCAGGCTGTGGGTGCTTTTTAGTAAGAGTAGCCCCCTTCAGGGGAGGAGCAGAGGCACCTCCAATCTGTGGTACTGGAATGAGATCTCTTCTGGGTGTCAGGTATTTGTGTTGTCTGCTTTGGTGTCTCTTGTTGTGTGGCCACTTGTCTTTTATTTGTTCTGTGTTTTCTTAAAGGAGGTTGAAATGGGACAGGGACAGACTACCCCTCTGTCCCTGATGGTTGAATATTTTTCAGAGTTTAAAACCAGAGGATCTAATTTGTCTGTGATAGTTAAGAAAAATAAACTAATAACTTTTTGCTCTTCAGGATGGCCCTCTCTTAAGGTAGGATGGCCTCCAGAAGGCTCGTTGGATGGAAAGGTGATTGCAGCCGTATTTGACCGAGTCCAAGTGCCAGGCCTCCGTGGGCACCCGGACCAATTTCCTTACATTTTAGTGTAGCAAGATATGGTGAATAACCCTCCCCCATGGCTAAAACCTTTCCTTCCAAATCTCTCTGTTAAGGTGTTAACATCCTCACTCGGGACTGGTGAAAAGGAGAGACCGAGACGACCTGAGTCCCGAGCAGCCATTCCACCAGTTTTGTCTGATTCCCAAACTCACCCCGATCTGATAGATCTAGAAAGTAGCGTGTCTCCACCTCCCTATGCCCCTACGCCACCTTCCCACCCTCTCCAGGCTCCACAAGTATCAGGAGGAAGTGGAGTGAGTGCTCCAAGTGCGCTGCCCGCCATCACGGGCCCAGCCTCTGGTCTCTGCCCACGCCAGAGGGGCTCCCAGGAGGCTGAAGCCCCCTCATCCACTGTCCAGGCGCTGCCCCTCAGAGCGATAGGCCCGCCTCGTGAGGACGGAAGCAGAACCTGGCAGTACTGGCCGTTTTCAACATCGGACCTGTATAACTGGAAGGCGCAGAATGCCCCCTTTTCTGAAAACCCCCAAAGCTTAATTAATTTGTTAGATTCTATATTGTTTACTCATAACCCCACTTGGGATGACTGTCAGCAGCTGTTGCAGGTTTTGTTCACCACTGAAGAAAAGGAGAGAATCTTGACCGAGGCCAGGAAAAATGTCCCCGGAGACAACGGACAGCTGACAACGCTTCAGAATTTAATTGACGCTGGGTTCCCGTTATCTCGTCCCGGTTGGGATTTTAAGCAACCAGAAGGTAGGGAGCGCCTCCAAAAGTACCACCATATTCTAATGGCGGGTCTCCAAGTGGCGGCAAGGAAGCCAACTAATTTGGCCAAGGTAAACTCAGTCAGGCAGGAGCCGACAGAGAGCCCTGCAGCATATCTAGAGAGGTTAATGGAAGCGTTTAGACTGTATACCCCTATGGACCCGCAAGCTGATGAGAGTAGAGCAGCAGTGGTCCTATCTTTTGTAAACCAAGCGGCCCCTGATATCAGAAGAAAGCTTCAGAAGATAGACAGATTAGGGGAGTAGACCCTACAGGACTTAATGAAAGTAGCTGAGAAAGTGTATAATACTAGAGAGACTCCAGAAGAAAGAGAGGAGAGGATGCATAGGGAGGAATGAGAATTCCAGGCCAAAGAAAATAAGCAGAACCAGAAAGAGTTAGCAAAGATTCTCTTTGCTGAGGCTCGAGGAGAAGTAGGGAAAGGAAGAGAGAAAAGATTAGACCAGCATGACAGGCCCCGCCAAAGTCCACCCCTCACCACAAATCAGTGTGCATTTTGCAAAGAAATCGGACACTGGAAGAACGAATGCCCCAAGAAAAGAAACCAGAGATTTGAGAAACCTGCCCCTCTCCGAGCACTAGTGGCAGGAGAAGACAGCGACTAGGGGAGTGGGAGGAGTCGGAGATGGTGCCATCCCTCCCGGGGCTGTGCTCGCTCAGCCACCTCTGCTCCCGCCGCCATCGCTGCACGAAGCAGCCGCACGCAGAGAGCCGCGGGCCGGGCCAGCAGGGCCTCCGCGCTCCAGTGCACCGCGCTCACCGCTGGTAGTGCCGCCAGCGCCCTCTGCACTAGCTTAGCGGCTGTGCGGCCGAGGCCAGAGCTGAGAAGAAGCGAGAGCAGCAGCCGCCCGCGCAGGGCAGCCCTGAGACTCGGCGCCCAGGCGCCCGCCACCCGAGTAGCAAAATGAGCATCGAAATCCCAGTGGGGATGACAGAGTTGCTGCAGGGCTTCACCGTGGAGGTGCTGAGGCATCAGCCGCGGATCTGCTGGAGTTCGCGCTGCAGCACTTCACGCGCCTGCAGGAGGAGTACTAGTGCAAAAGGGCTGTGCGCTTCGGCCATGAGGGCAGGACCTGGGGGGACGCGAGCACCGCCGCCGGGGGTGGCACCCCCATCAAGGGAATCAACTTCACCGAGGAACCCATGCACGCCGACTCCGAGAACGGAGAGGAAGAAGAGGCCGTGGATGCAGGAGCGTTCAACGCTCCAGTAATAAACCGATCCATAAGAAGTGCCTCAGTATATGCAGAAACCTATAATCCTGATGAAGAAGAAAAGGACGCAGAATCCAGGATTATATGATGCAAGCCATCCTGTTGTTTAAGAACCTGGATCCGGAACAGATGTCTCAAGTAATAGACAAATTTTGAAAAGTAACAACTCCTCACGCACCTCCACAAAGTGGCTCATTTAAGAGAGCAGAAAATGTTGGAGTTACTGAATAAAGGCCAAGTCCGCACACACCATCAGAGACAAACGGCTCAGAGTGTGGTAGACTGGTGTCGGGCCTGTCATCTCATGAGAGTAGGAAAGAAGAAAAGCACCCATACAGGTATGAGGGTACGGGGAAGGGAACCGAGCCATCACTGGGAGATAGACTTCACTGAAGTGGGACTAGGAAAGTATGAATTTAAATATCTCCTAGTACTAGTAGACACTTTCTTGGGACGGGTAGAAGCTTACCCTACTAGAGGAGAAACAGCAATAGTAGTAGCCAAGAAGATTTTAGAAGAAATAGTACCTAGGTACGGGGTACCCAGAACTTTAGGATCAGACAATAGACCAGCTTTTGTAAGTAAAGTTATCCAGGGCTTGGCCTCGGCTCTGGGGGTAAATTGGAAACTACATTGTGAATATAACCCTCAGAGTTTGGGGCAGGTAGAAAGAATGAACAGAACCCTAAAGGAGACCCTATCTAAATTGGCAACAGAAACTGGCAGAGACTGGGTGACTCTCCTTCCCTTTGTGCTCTACCGGGCTAGGAACACCCCGTACATGCTGAATCTGACCCCATTTGAAATAATGTACGGGACGCCACCCCCTATTATTTCCAACCTGGAAAAATGTCCCGATGAGTTGCCAAAAGATTTAATCTTGGGGATGAAAACTCTCCAAATAATTCAGAAGGAATTATGGCCCAAACTCCGAGCCATATTCTTTTGGTCAAGATTTATTAAAATAATTCACAAGCTTACAATATTGTGCTTTGTAGAGACTTAAGAAATTTTTAAAAATTATTTGCAATTGATAGAGCATGTTCAACTGTGTAAAGTATCCAATTTTAAGTTTCTTTTCTGTTTAAACATTATCACTTATTGTCTGTTGCTATGTAGGGGACATGGTCCCTTGTAAAACATTTCATACTTTTCATTTTTTTAGAGCAGTAGTACCAGTGGCTCCAGACTCATAGAAGCACCAGACTTTGTAAGAGAAAAGAAAGGGCCTGGGAATGTTATCTCTTAAAGTAATTAATCCAGAGGCTAGAGCTTTTGGTTACACCTAGCCAAAGGCCCAAGGCCATTTGCATAGAATGAGATAGTAATCAAAGTGAAGAGATGAACCTGGAATGTCTTTAAAAAGATTATGTGTTTATCTGAATGTACTCCATACTGTTTTTGAGCCAATTAAGAAAACTGTAATCATTGAAGTATAGCATTTTGGGTGGTGAACACACATAAAATGACTTAGTCTAGTCCAGACTACTGAATGAAACCATCTTAAGAACTAAGTTGAAAGTTTTAGTGTGGCCTGAAAAGAAAGAGGGGGCAAGAGTAGTTTTGCCTTAAAGCAGAATGTCTAGTTGTCCCAGAACATGGAAGATAGTAAAAATTAAATCTGAAAATGCGTAGTAAGTTATAGAAAGTTTGAGAGAGAGTGAACTTAATTTACCTCAGTTTTAATACCCACCAATAGTAAGTGTGAAGAAACCATTAAGTACATTGAAACTTTGTTAACTTTATATTGTGAGGCCTGAGTCCTAATGGCCTCCAGGTAATTCTTTAACCAGAAGTCTTTAGTGCCAGGGATTCTAACGAGTCCCACGACTCAGGGCTTTTATCTCCCCTCTGGATTCCAGTAGTATCAGAGCTTTACCTGGCTCCTGCAAGTCTCCCACGCATCAGGACTTTACATCCTCCCTAGATAATTACTCCCTAACTGGACTTTAGGGCCAGGGATTCCAGCACGTCTCAGAGTTCTTCCCTGAACACCTTAGCAACAACCAATCATCTGTACCCCTTTGCCCTGGTGCTACTCCACCCTATATTTTCCTATAAAAATGTAATAGTAAGAGAGCACGGGGTCTTTTGCCCAAGCCGCTGCGTCGGTGTAAGCAGGGACCCTAGCTCGAGCTAGCAAATAAACTTTCCTTTTGCTTTTGCATTATCGTGTCAGTGGTGGCTTCCTCGCACTGACACTCCTTTCTGAACATGGGCTCAACAATATCAGTTTTGGTGGATTTATTCATAAGATGGAAAAAAAAAAAAAAAAAAGAAGAGTGAATCTTTCACTGCAAGATGTTACATTAACAATTTACTTTCTATTAATCATAGTACTTAAGAGGGGTTAAGTAGTATGAACTAAAAACCCTGTCATGACAGGTTTCTAACAGTGATGAGTTCAAGTAAATGTTAACTATTACATGAAACATATTTGGCCAGTGGAAATGAAAATTGGAAAAGATTGTAAATAGATCACTACAAATTATTTCTCTGCATAAATGAATTATACAATTAAGAGTGTGTAAGTCCGCCTTCAGCCAATACTTCATTGGATATGTTAAAAGGGGAAATAGAATTTGCCTGGGAGAAACACAGGAAACCTTGTGTGTAGAGAATCGGGGGCTTAAGCAGAAAACCTGAGCCCCACCCAGTACTGCTGAGAGAAGAGAAGATTTACCTGAAAAATAAAAAAATGACCGTTTGACTCTTTGAATTTCGAGCAAGCAAACTAATTTTCGGTGCATCGAAACAGGAAAGTCATAGTTCATGAGAGAAACCCCTTCCAGGACTGAAAGTTAAAAGATGCCAGTGAGTAGTAAACTTGTATATTACTCGCTTGTGACCACCTGAGTCCACCTGAGAGGAAATGGAGAAATGCAACAAAAAAGCAGCAGCCTGAGTTTAGTACTCTTTAACCTAAGCCACAGAGGCTAGAGATGAGAAGAGGGACTAGCTGGTCTGAAATGCAATGAAGTTGCAATTTGATGACCTGAGCTGGGCTGGACTTTACTTGTTTATGGATCCGGATGTCTAAAGTTTCCAAGCAAGACTCCAGAGAGAAAAGACCATGCTTATCTCCTCAGAGCACTGGTTTGATAGGGATGGGCAAATTAGAAATTGGCTATTTAAAATAGAGAGAGATAAAGGCATGAAGTAGCTGGCTTACACACTTTCATGGGCATAGTTATTCTTAGACTGATGGTAAAAGAGATTTTTTAAGATGTGAATTTTTGAAGTATAAAAGAAATATAGCTAGAAAAGCCAGGGGGTGGCCTGCAGTGTAGTAATTTACTTAGTGTAACTTTTCCACCCATAAGTCTTTATAAACTCCAAAGTGAGATTTTCTGTACGCAACTGAGGAACTCCTGATTGCTAAAGTTGTCCGCCTGGAGAGAATTTCTGTTAGGAGTAGCGCAAAGCAATGTTCTGGGAAGTACCTACTCTCTCTCTCAGGTGCTTAGAGTTCTGATGCTGTGATTAACTAGTTTGACCACCCTTCTGGGCTCAAAAAGAAGCCTCCTAGAAGCAGAACTCTCTCTGACTGCTACTTGAAGAAGACCTAGTGCTGAAAGAGACACATGCGCCTGAAAGAAAATGTGCCCAAAACCAAAGATAGTATAAAAATTAGTTTAATTCTTCTCTTTGGCTAACATCTCTGTTGTCTGCTCTCGCAGAACCAGTCATTATAGGACTAGTTTTGCTGACAGTTAGTCCTTGTGTTTTAAACAGATTAGTCGACTTTGTGAAAGATCGAGTTAATACTGTACAACTCATGGTCCTTAGACAACAATATCAGTCCCTATCTCCTGTATCTCCTGTAACACGTGATGAAGATTCCTCACATGAGTTACAAGAAAAAGGGGGGGAATGTGAGGCCTGAGTCCTAATGCCCCCCAGGTAATTCTTTAACCAGGAGTCTTTAGCGCCAGAGACTCCTGCACGTCCCCCCACGCCTCAGAGCTTTACCTGGCTCCTGCAAGTCTCCCACGCATCAGGGCTTTACATCCTCCCCAGGTAATTTTTCTCTAACCAGTCTTTAGTCTGGAGATTCCAGCACGTCCCCCCACGTCTCAGAGCTCTACCCTAAACCCCCTAGCAACAACCAATCATTTGTACCCCTTTGCCCTGGTGCTACTCCACCCTATATTTTTTCCTATAAAAATGTAATAGTAAGAGACCACGGGGTCTTTTGCCCAAGCCGCTGCATCAGTATAAGCAGAGACCCTAGCTCGAGCTAGCCAATAAACTCTCCTTCTTGCACTTGCATTGTCGTGTGTTGGCAAATTCCCTGCACCGACCAACTCCTTCCTAACCTGGGCTCAACACCTTCAGCCAAACAAAAGACCTACAAGGTGAACAATTACACCAAGTTGGTATACTCCTTAGAAAAATCAACCATGGGAGATCAGAAGGGAATCATTTGCATAGGGAGAAAGCTCAGAGGGCAGGAATGCAAAGGGAAGAAGGACACAGGGAAAAGGTAACCACAGGGAGGAAGTGGTGAAGAGAGCTGTTGGTTGTGGAGATTGTAATCAGTGCCACAAAACAAAACGTGTATGACCTAATGAATGGAAAACGTATTTGCTCTGTAAACCTTCACCCAAAGTTTAAAATATATATATATACATATTTTATCTATCTATCTATCTATCTATATATATATATAAACTTGTTTTAGTATTTTTAGGTAACAGATTTCTTCCCCAATTTCTGCCTAGTTTTAAAACAACTTTTATGATGAAATGTTTTATATGTAAGAAAAATATCTAAGTTTAAATGCATAATAATAAAATGAATTCTTATGTACCCATCGGGAGCTCTTGTGGCGTAGTGCCTAAGGCTCACCAGAAGCCGGGCAGTTCAAACCCATCAGCCACTCCTGGAAGGAAGGCTGAGCAATCTACTTCCATAGTGATACTCCCTCGGAAACCCAAGGAGGGGTCACTATGAGTCGGATCCAACTCAATGGAAAACATTCCTCTGTGCAGATGATAGACTTGCTAAAAGTATTTTAGAAATAACTTGTAAATTAACTCTGGCCAGGGACAATAGAAATGTTTTAGAAACAACTTGTAAATGAACTCTGGCCCAAGGACAAAAGGGAACAAAAGTTAATTGCTGACCCTCTCCCCTCTGCCCAAGCCCCTACCAGCTGATAACAAGAAACTAGTGACTCTTCCAGTCACACCCCAAATTCCTCAACCTTTTCCGAATATGCACAACCCCCTCTCCTGAAATCTACAAAAACTGTGCTTCAATGGCATCGGGGAGTTAAGATCTGGGTACTAACTACCCCTAACTCCTTGCACTGCTGCTTTGCAATAAATAATTTTCTCTCCTCTCAATCTTGGTGTGTAAACTGTTTTGGCCTGACTGTGGGGTCCGGTAACAGTACCTTAATTTCTGCCCTGATTTTCACATTGGGAAAAACAATGGGCTTCTGTTGTATAGAACAGTGGGGGGCTAAAATGTTAGAAATATCAATACTCCATAATTTACATCATTTATTCAGTTATTATGTACGTAATGAAACACTGCTATGTAAACTCAAATCATGGTCCAGTGTTCTTTTTCAACCAGAAAAAGGTAGTGATAGTTTGGTTAGGATGGCCAAGTAGGTTGATTTACTTTTAAAATAATGTTTGGTTTTTTAAAATAAATGTTCACTATAAAAAAATCAAGCAAAACAGAAAAGTATAAACTTATCTAGACTACGTCTAGACAAATAGATATAAGTGAAACTGTCATATTAGATGAGAAGTTAAATATGGCCTGGCCTAACACAACTTTGTGCTGAGGAGATCCACACACTGATTGACAACGAATAATTTCTTGTTTTAAATATTAAAACTTTTATGTTTTTATTAGTACTGCAGTCACTGGTCTGCGTGTTTAAACTAACATTTATGCTACATTTCCTAGTATAAAAAAGTTAAAACTTTTATAATAAAAATTATACACACACATTTTCAGAAACCTCACTCACTTCCTCCTAAACTAAACCACACTCACTGCCATTGAGTCAGATCCAACTCATGGCAACCCTTCCTTGAGTTTCTGAAACGGTACCACTATGGAAGTAGACTGCCCAACCTTCCTTCCGAGAGGAATGGCTGGTGGGTTTGAACCGCCAGCCTTCTGGTTAGCGGTCAAGTATAAAGATAGTCAAATGAAGCAAGAGGAGTTGGAATGGTAATCTGGTTCATATCAGTCTTCCATATCACTCTTCCATTCACTCTTCATCACTCACTTGCTCCCTCACTCACCTACTTCATCTAATATTTACTGAATACTTACTCTGTGCCAGGGACTGCCACAGGTGAAATACTCTCAATTTAATTAACTTGAAAAAATAAAAATAAAAAATAGTAATGCTGATAGCAGTGGTTGACAAATGGGGAATGACTACTTGAGAGGGTGTGGTTTAGGGACATAGGTGAGGTGTGAGAAGTCACTACTTGAGAGACCTATAGAGAAATGGTCCTCAAAGTGACCAGTAATACCAATAATATCCGAAAACTTGTTAAAAATACAAATTCTCTGGTTCCATCCCAGACTTACTAAATCACAAACTCCAGGGTGGGTTCAAAACCAGTTGCCATCAAGTAGATTCTGACTCACAGTGAAACCTCTTATGTGTCAGAGCAGGACTGTGAAAATCACAGGATTTTCAAAGGCTGATTTTTTGGAAATAGACTGTCAGACCTTTCCTTTGAGGATACTCTAAGCAGAATCTAACCTCCAACCTTTAGGTCAGCAGCTGAACACATTAACAATTTGCACCACCCAAGACTTCAGGGATAGGCTCAGCACTCTGAGTTTTAACAAGCCCTTCAGGGAATTATGGTAAGAACCAGTCTTAGACTTAGGTAAACAGTCTTATCACCATTTTGCTCAGGTGGCTAACTGGCTAACTGGCTTAGACCTTGGTCTGTTAGTGTAGTTTGTGTTGCAATTTTATAAAGTCCATTTTAAAGGAAAAAAAAAAAAAAAAAAAAAACCTAGGGAAATAATAGTACTGGTAAACCAAACCTAACCAAACTCACTGCCATCGAGTTGATTCCAACCTACAGCAACCTCCTTTGGGTTTCCAAGTTGGTAAATCTTTATGGAAGTAGACTGCCCAGTCTTCCTCCCATAGAGTGGCTGGTGGGTTTGAACTGCCAACCTTCTGGTCAGCAGTCAAATGCCTTAGGCACTATGCCACCAGAGCTCCTTATAGGTAAACAGCCACTCCTCGGAAGGAAGATGGGGCAATCTACTTCTGTAGTGATACTGACTCAGAAACCCAAGGAAGGGTTGCTATGAGTTGGGTCCAACTCGACGGCACATAACAACAACAACATAGTGGTAAAAAATATAGACCTTGTCTGAAAACCTAGAAAAAGACCCATCCATGTATGTGCAGCTGATCTTTGACAAAGGGCCAAAACCTATTAAAAGGGGGAGAGACAGCCTCTTTAACAAATGATGTTGGCAAAACTGGATATCCACTTGCAGACAATGAAATAAGATCCATACTTCACCCCATACACAAAAACAAAACTCAAGCTGGATCAAAGACTTAAATGTAAAACCCTAAACTATAAAGTTCAACAAAGATAAAATCTAGGGGCCCTAATTAACAGCATAAACAGACAAAGAAGAGTGAAGAAAATCAAAGTTGTTTGGAAACAATTAGTCCAAAGATCAGGCATAACACAAAATGCACAAGCAGTAGAGGAGAAACTAGATGACTGGGACCTTTTAAAAATTAAATTCTTATGTGCATCAAAAGACTTCTCCAAAAGGATAAAAAGAGAACCTACAGATTAGGAAAAAATATTTGGCTATGACATAGCTGACAACAGACTTAAGAGATGCAAATCAAAACAACAATGAGATATCATCTCACCCCAGCAATAACAGCAAAGGTCAAAAAGACAGAAAATAACTGTTGATGAGGGTACGGAGAGACTGGAACTCTCAGACACTGCTGGTGGTACTGTAAAATGGTACAGTGAAAAATGGGATGGTGTTTCCTTAAAAAATTGAAAATAGAAATACCATTTGATCCAGTAATTCCATTACTAAGAATATATCCTAAAGATGTAAGAGCCAGGATATGACAAGACATATGCACACCCAGGTTCACCACAACACAAGTCACTATAGCAAAGAGATGGAAACAACCTAAATGCCCATCAACAGATGAATGGATAACCAGACTATGGTATGTGCACACTGACTGACTCACTCACTCACTGCTGTCAAGTCGTTTCCAACTCATAGCGACCCCTCCTTGGGTTTCCGAGGTGGTATCTCTACAGAAATAGATTGCCCAACCTTCCTTCCGAGGAGTGGCTGGTGGGCTTGAACTGCCAGCCTTCTGGTTAGCAGTCAGATGTCTTAGGCACTAAACCACCAGAGCTCCCACATTAAAAGAATAATGAAGAATACATGAATCATCTCACAATGTGGATGAATTTGAAGGGCATTATGCTGTGTGAAGTAAGGCAATCACAGAAGGAAAATATTGTATGAATCCATTATAGTAAAAAGTCAAGGACAGGTTTACGCAGGGAAGAAAACTCACTTTGTTTGTTACTGGGCATAGGAGGGATAGGGAGGGATAATTTCAGACTAATTGGAGGCCACATGTTGATCTGGGTGAGGGGAGGAGCAGTATGAAAAGAGCCTGTGACCAGCACAGTGACAACTGGGAAAGGGAGGACACAGAAATGTGCACAAAAGCTATAGACAACAGAGACGAATAGTATTACGTGCACAGTACTGCATGACCAGTGGCACCAAACACTAGCCTATGGGTAAATGCACAGACAGGTGAGAAGATGAGGTGGAGGTAGTCGAACAGGAATATACCCCAAACCAAGAATAGATTTGGCTGAAGACAGTCTTACACATGTACTTGTGCTGCAAAATTATCCACATACATTACAGAAGTAACAGAGGACAAGGTTGGTGTAGCTTCTCAGAGACAACCAAAACACCCTGAGGGAGACAATCACTGGGCCCATTGGCTTGGGGCCATAGTCTCGGGGGACATCATACTTAATTGGCACAACGTACGTAATACATAGTACAAAATCTTGTTCTATATCCTACTTTGGTGAGTAGTGACTGGGGTCTTAAAAGCTTTTGAGCAGCCATCTAAGATGCAGCCATCTTGGTTTCCTCTTGTCTGGAGCAAAGAAAAGTGAAGAAAATCAAAGTCATTTGGAAACAATTAGTCCAAAGATATGATGGACCATGAGGACCTCAGCCTTCACAATCCTGAGATCAGAACGAGATGGTGCCTGGCTACCAATGCCAGCCATTAGGAAAGGGATCAAAATTGGAGATCCTGGATAGAATGGGAGGAAAAATGTGGAACAAAATTCAAAAACACAAAAATGACCAGAATTACTGATCGGATAGAGACTGGTGGAACCCTTGAGATACGGCCCTGGGTTATCCTTCAGGCCTGGAAATGGACTCACTTCGTAGATTGGCTCTCAGCCCAATGGTAGAAAGGACTACATGCAGAAAGAGTATACTGATCTCCCCAGGGAGATATACACCCACCTACCCTAGGGAGATGCACCTCTTGGATCAATCAGCCATGAGACATCAGAGGGGCAGCATTTACATAAAGGGAAAGCTGGGCAGACAGGAATGCATAGATAAGAAGGGCACAGGGAAGAAGCAGTCATAGGGAGAAGATGGTAGGAGAATTTTTTATGGTTGGGCATTGTAATCAGGGCTGTGGAACCAAATGTGCATGAACTTTTGAGAGTAAAACAAATCTGCTTTGTAAATCTGCACCCAAATCACAATTAAAAAAAAAACAGAAAACTTATCGTCAGACAGATTCAGATTGGGATTCCAGGGCCACAGGTAATTGCTCTGTGACCTTCTCTGAACCTCTGTGTCCTCCTCTTGGGATATTATCACCTACGTCATGGGTATCTCATTGGTGCTAATTAAATGAAATGATACAAGTAACACACAGCACAATGCTCATACAGCAAGTACATTATTATTAAATTGATAGTTTAAAGAAATGCTAGCATCCAAAAACAGATCAAGATCATGAACAGGTAATCCACAAAAGAATAAGTACAAATGAAAAAATAAACAGTCTGATTTCTTTATAAACAATTAAATGCAAAGTAAAACAATAACTATCACTTTTACCCTATCAAACTCAATGTTGTAAAGTTTTGTAAACTACCGTCTCACACACTACTAAGACTACAGATTAGTGCAACTTCAAATAGTAGAGGATTTTTGTATTCTATTAACAAAAATGAGACCTGTTAATAGCCAGATTAGGATTTGTATAACCTGGCATGCATCACTCTGTCTGTCTGATACTAATATTGGACACTAACACCTGAGACCATTTATATGCACCGATGATCTCATGAGGACAATAGTCATATAAAAGATAGTAAGCAATAGCTCTCTGGGATTTTCTCATAAAGGAGGGCTTTCTAGTAAACCTGAAATAACTTACTTGCAAATCTGAATTGCAATAATGGCAAATTTGGCAACATTTACCAAAAAGCTTTCAAATGCCTTTACGTTTTAGCCCAGCAATCAGCTATCAGAATCTATCCTAAGGAAATAATAAAGTTAGCAGGGATGTTTAGCATGGATCATTGTTTACAATACAAAATTGAAAACAAGCTAGTTCAATAACAGTAGATTCATAGAGTAACATATATATAGATATATATAAAAATATATATAACATATATATGAATTATATATGAGTAATATATAAACAACATATATGTAACATATATAAATATGTGTGTGTGCGCGTACACACAGATAGGCATTTTTTCATAAAATGGAAAACCATGCAGCCTGCTGCTAAGTGATATTGTAGAAGAATACAGGCACAAAAGAGTATGTATAGTCTATTAAAGTGGATAATAATAATTTCTGGGAGACTGAATGATAAGGGATTTTTGTCATCAGTTTTGCTTATCTAGCTTTTCACATTTCTCTATAATGAGTATGTATTATTTATATAAAGGTGAATTATGGTGTTAGTGAAGACTAAATATATCATGAGCTGCCAGAAGAATGAATAAATTTGTTTTGGAAAAGGTACAGCCAGAATGCTCCTTAGAAGTGAGCATGAAGTGACTTCATCTCACAAACTCTGGACTTGTTATCAGGAGGGACTAGTCCTTGGAGAAGGACATTATGCTTCATTATGTAAGGTCAGCAAAAAAGAGGAAGAACCTTAATGAGATGGACTGACACAGTGGCTGCAACAATGACCTCAAGCATAACAACCATTGTGAGGACAGTGCAGGAGTAGGTAGTGTTTTGTTCTTCTGTATACAGGATCATTATGTGTCGGAACCTACTAGATAGCACCTAGCAACAACAATATATAAAGGCAGTAAAATTTATTTTAAAATTCAATGAAAGTTTCTTAACAAATGGCATAACTTTTTACAAAATATATATTCTGGAGAGCTAAGACATTTACTTTTCAGCCTCCAAACTATGATTAAAAATTATGAAGGTTTTAAGTAAAGGGATAAGATAGGGTAGGAATCTAGGGTAGGAATCTGTTGCTCATTTGCTGGGATACAGAGTACAGATGCTGGGGAAAGAGTTTTAAATGTTAAAGAGAGAATCCAAAATAACAGATTTCTCACCATAAAGTCTGCCACCTACTAAACCAAAAATGTGTAAAGTATTTTCCATTTCTCAAACTTGAGTAATCTATGTACTCTTTAAGAAGTTTACATACTCATACTCATTGCCATCAAGTTGAATTCTAACTCATAAGGACCCTGTAGGGGAGAGAAGAACTTCCCCAGAGGGTTTCCAAGGCTGTCACCTTTATGGAAACAGAATGCCACATCCTTCTCCTGCAGAGCAGCTGGTGGGTTTGAACTGCTGACCTTTTGGTTATCAGCTTAACACCTAACCACTGTGCCAGGCCCCCCAGAGATCCTTCTTAAAAAGTTTAGTAGGTAATAAATAAATCTTTTTTAAAAGGGGGAAAAATGTAGAAAAAAATATATGTAAAAAGCAAATCTGCCTCTCGTCCTTGTCTTCTAAGCACTCAATTCTTCTTTCCTGAGGCAATCTCGTGCCTCCTTCCACAAATATTTTATGGATATATAAGCAAATATGTATATACCCATTTGTTTCTTTACACAAAAGAAAGCATACTGTACACACTGTTTTGCACATTCTTTTTTTCACTTAGCAATATATTATGGAGATCATTCCAAATGAGTATCTGTAGAGTTACCTCATCATACTCCAGCATATGGCAATTCCACAGTTTAATTAACCCATACTCTCTTAACAGACATTTGTTTGAAATCTTTCATTACTATTCTTGATGGTAACAAAAGATTCCAGATACTTATAGGGTACACTCTTATATATCCTACCTAAACTTTGAGATTCTTAATTTTTTTTCATTCTTATTCCATTGTATCAAATAAAATCTTCTGATGGTCTATGTAGTAAGAGCTATAACTAGATACCATGTTGTGCCATTACTGTTCTAAATTTTTATTTATGTCATGCCAAATTAACCTCAGTTGTTTCTGCTGGTTTAATTTCATTGTAATTTCTACTAGACTGATTGCCTTACTAGGGAAAGTAAACTTGACCTGTTTTGGTTTGAAGTCTAATTTGCCAACATGAGAAGACAGAGCTTATGCAAGTAACAATTAGGGTTTACCTGTTTCAGATAACAGCTCAAAGTCCTGGGCTCTGAAGCTGACTTTCTGGATTTGAATCTGGCCTCTACTCCTAGGTCATTTTGGGCAAGTTGCTTACTATTCTGACAGTATTTTCATATCTATAAAATGAGGATTTTAATAGTTCCAAACTCATAGGGTTTCTGGAGATGAACTGGGATAATCAAGGTAAAGTACTTAGTATGGTGCCTAGCCTAAAGTTCATACAATTTCTGCTTTACAGCTAGGTTAATTCTCCCTTTTCAGTTTATACAACCAACTTTCCCACCCACATATTCACTTAGGGTTTCGGCCAAATTATCACCCATTATTCACTATCAACTTAAAGTAATTACAAAGAGAAGAATTATGACATGCTTAATACATTATTTTTTGCTTCCATATAACAGAACTTACCCCTCAATACCCAAATGGCACCATCTAGGCTTCCACTTTTGAGAAAAATTTCTGCTGCAATATTCACAATTTGACATCTTGATGCTAACTGCTCAGGCCCTGTAAGTCCTTTTAAACTTGTGAAATGTATTTTTAATTCATATAGTTTATCTAAGACCTTTCTTCCCTAGAGGAAAAATAAAGAACTAATTGAGTACCAATCATTAACCATACTAAGATGTATAAACTAATAATTATGCAGAAGCCAATTATCCAGTTTTGAATCCTCATTCTAGGCTGATGGTTTCCAACTGCTCCAAGAGCTCAGCCACAAAGATGGGAGGGGAGGGGAGCAAACGGGACTCTGCCTCATATATCTCCCTTACCGCCTCGATTCCCCTGGCCCCCTTTATTAGCAGTTCTTTTTCCATCTGTTTTATACACTGTGCTTCCCCTTAAGATTTCATTTGGCAAAAGGATTTCATGCCTTAACGTGGTAAAGTACTGATATGTTTTTACTCTTCTTCTGTTGACCACCCTGAGACCCACGAGGGAGAGGGAGAGTGGAAAGGAAGGTAATTTGTCATTAATTTAGAAAAGAGAGTAAAAACAAACAAAAAAAAGGATAAAATTGTTGGTAGACTGTTTCACATATTCTACATCAAGAATTGGTTCAGACATCAGAAACTGGACATATATTATAATTTTATACTTGTTGTTATTGTTGTTATTTGCCGTCGAGTTGGCCCCGACTCATAGCAACCCCTCTTTGGGTTTCCGAGGCAGTATCACTACGGAAGTAGATTGGCCAACCTTCCTTCTGAGGAGTGGCTGATGGGTTTGAACTGCCAGCCTTCTGCTTAATAGTCCTGTGCCTTAGGCACCATGCTACTAGAGCTCCCCAAAACTCAATGAAATAGTTTTTAATACCAAACTCACTGCCGTCGAGTGAGATCTGACTCATAGCTATCCCTCCTTGGATTTCCAAGTTGTTTGTTTAGTTGTTGGTGTTTTTTAGAAAATAAAAATTGATAACCTTTTTAAAATGTCAAAAACATTTGTAGGTCACAGACCATAAAAAGACATACTGTGGGCCAGACTCAGTCTGTAGGCCTTAGTATGCAGACCTCTGTTTTATGTTATATTCTAGACAGTTTTGAGGCAGATGCTTATGATGTCAAAGAACTTTCAATTTGAGTGATAAAATGAGTACTTTTTTCAAGAAGTATCTTCAGTTTAATTTCAGTGGTTTCATCTTTGTGTTAAAAAGGAATAGGTTTCATTTCAAAATATTCATACTAAACAGGGTAATAAAATATTCATTCTAAGTTAAAAATTTAAAATACAGGCAAAAATTCCTTAACCTTTTATGTCTTAAGAAAAAATAACCAAATAATATTAAAACATACTCTAAAATTTTAGAAAAATCAGTAAGTTTTCAAAAAGGTTCTTCTTGTTAGGTAGTCGGCAAGTTCTCAAGCATTAAATATCAAATAAACCCATGCTATCACCAACCAACCTTGGAGCTTGGTGTCATAGTGCCTAAGGCATTTGACTGCTAACCAGAAGGCTGGCGGTTCAAACCCACCAGCCACTCCTTGGAAGGAAGGTTGGGCAGTCTAATTCTGTAGTGATACTGCCTTGTAAACCCAAGGAGGGGTCGCTATGAGTTGGATCCAACTCAACGACAGTGAGTTTTTGGATTTATCACCAATCTTCAACTAGGTTGTGAGAGCAGGGACCAGGTACATCTTGCCCATTTCAGGTCTCCCACATAGTAAGTGCTAAACCTCTGGGAAAGATGTCAATTTTTCTGTACAACCGTCTGGCTGTTTTAATTAATTCATTTTTTATGTATATGAGTAACCATATACTTAAATGTTATTGAACATACTTTCAGTTTGAAATAAAAACAAAAAAACCCAAACACACTACTGTCGAGTCGGATCCGACTCATAGCGACCCCTCCTTGGGTTTCTGAGGTGGTATCACTACGGAAGTAGATTGCCCAACCTTTCTTCTGAGGAGTGGCTGGTGTGTTTGAACCTCCAGCCTTCTGGTTAGCAGTCAAACACCTTAGGCACTATGCAACCACAGATCCCAAAATAGCCTCTTTAAAAAATAAAGGGAGCAATGTAAGATACATTTTAATAGTTGATAGACACTGTATTCTTAACTACTCTACTTTCCATATAGCTCTATCCTTCACCACTTTACCCCTATTTTGGATTTTCCTGTCTCTGCTTCACTAAACTTTACGTTAAACCCCAAAATTCCAAGTGATTAAATCTGTAACTCTACCACACCACCTCAAGGAAATCTAAAGAACAGCAGTACAATATTGTCTAGAGACACTAGACCACGGCTATAGTGAGTTAAGCCTCAAAGTTGGACATCAAAATACATTGTATATAATATTCCAAAATATTCTAAGAGCTGACATTTAAGAAGTTCTGTTAAACTTGAGTATCCTGGGTTCATTTTTGAGCTCTTCAAAAATTATAATGCTATTGATACTTAAGAGTTGGCAAAATAAATTCTCAATTGAATGTTGCTTCAAATAAATATGGCTTTTAGCATGGCTTCCTAAGTAGTCCATATACTGACAATAGCAGCCAGTCTCATGCCACATCTTTTTCACATTTACCTAATATATTATCTAAATATTTACTTACTAGTCTAGGACTCATTTTGTCACCTATAGCAAATTCCTAGTTTCACGGGTTAACCTATATTCTGGCCATAATTTTTAAACAAACATTCTCTATACAAAGCCAAAAGAAAAATTTAACAAAGTACCTTGGGCCACTGTAACAGTTTGTGATAGAAGTACATAACACTGATTGCAATTCTTCCCAGCAAAGTTTTATCTACTTCACTATTTTGTGGATCTTTGCTAACTGAAAAACAAAGAAGATACATGGAAGAAAGTGAAATGATCACTTAAAATGATGGAAAAGCCAAATAAATACAGAATTGTTTGTTCTACCATAAAGACTAGGGGTCAGCAAACTGTAACATGTGGGCCAAATCTGGGGCATGGCCTGTTTCTTTTTTTCCCCCTGAAATTACAATTTCTGTGTATAAATTAAACAACAATGGAGACAGGCTGCTATCTTAGGTCATCAAATAGAATCCATCAAGAAATGTACCATTTCTGAACAGCTTGAGCATTCTACTTTGTTTCAAAACTTTATACTTTCAAGAAATATGAAAAAAAAAATTCTTGAAGTATAAGCTATAGTCTGACATGACTCTTATGTATTTAAAGATAGAACTGACAGTTCTTATGTTTTCTACTTAATCTTAAATTTTGATACAATATTAGTCAAAAAATATATCTTTTGTATAGACAATCATTTTTTTCCCCTTATTTAAGAAACTCCAGTAACGCTTATACTTAAGGCTGTCTATGGCCTCTTTTTGTATAGCCCATGAGCTGAGGATGGTTTTATATTTTTAAAGCATTGTTTAAAAAAAAAAGAGAGGAAAAAAAACTATCCAACAGAGACTACATATAGTGTGTGCAAAGCCTAAAATATTTACTATCTGGTCTTTTACAGAAAAAATTTGCTGATCCCTGATAAAAACTATACTAATGAATGGCGCATGTTTTAAAAAAAACCTCAAAAGTATGTGAATTTAAAAAAAAAAAGTGTAACTTTTGTTTGCTTATAATAGTAAGGGTAGTATAATGTCAAAAATTCAGATGTTCATTATAATTCGTCAGATATAATTTTACCATTCTTTATGAAAAAAAAAATAAGGACATGAAACATATGATACTAGAATACTAATTTTTTTACTTTATTTCATTATAGTGTAACGTAACAATAGATGGGAAATATATAATGAAAAAAGAGGTGTATTTGAAAACTGCAATTTAAATGTACTCCCAACAAGGAAACTATTAAGAGCTATACATTGCACCACCCTACCACACAATTATCAGATTAAAACAGTGACATTTTACCTGTTTCAGCAAATTCACAAAAAGGAACACCTGGTCTCTCTTCCTTAAAGTCTTCTGTTAGTGTTTCAGCAACACAAGCACAAAATCTCTGGAAATCTGCAAATTTTTCACAGGCTATTTTTACATTAAGGTATAAATTTCCCAATTTGGTCCAGTCACCTTTTTCTTTACATTGCTATAAAAATTATTGAAAATGGAGGAAAGAAGGATGGAAAGAAGCAAGGAAAAAGAAAACAATTTCATTTATGCAAATAGATTATGAGCCAGACATATGCAGGCATTAGATATATAGCAATTACTAAGACAATCTCTGCAAATCTTATAAACTTATCGATAAGTTTACAACTTCAGTAATACAATATCGACTATAGGAAAGCTTCTATAAACTCAAGATAGCAATGCACATTCATATCTAGTTCCTAATGCAGTTAATGATATCACTTCCAAAACTGAATGAGACAGTGGAGATGGATTTTATGGAAATAAATGCTTGCTATGTCATTTTGGACAAGTTGCTTACTACCTTAACAGTGAGAAAACAGCATTTTCTCACCTATAAAACAGGGACTGTAAAAGTTCCAAACTCATAGGGTTTTTATGAAGATGAATTGCCATAATCCAGGTGAAGTATTTAGTACGATGCCTATCCCATAGTTTGCATATTTCTGCTTTAAAGCCGTCTTCATAGCAATATTTACTTTTAAGTATTAGATTTTACTATTACTTTGCCATTTATAATTTAGGGCTCACATATCTTTTTTTTTTTTTTAATTTTTATTGTGATTTGGGTCAAAGTTTACAGAGCAAATTCACTTTCCATACAGCAGTTCATACACATTTTGTTTCAAGATGTTGACTGCAGTTCCTCACACTGTAACAGCTCTCTTCCCACTTCTTCCCTGTAGTGACCTCTTTCCTGTGTCCTTCTCTCCTATGCACTCCTGCCCCCAGAGCTGTCTCCCGGTGTATACACAGCCCTTCTATTGTCCCACAATTGATCACTCCAAGGAGTGTTATCTATGTGATGTAAACATTCACCCCATATGCCTACTGCTTGACTGGAAGCTACAGAAGTGAATTCAGTTCCAGACTTGAAGGGTAATAGGGGCCATAGTCTCAGGGATCTCACGAGGTTCTATCAGACCACCAAACCTGGTCTTTTTTTTTTTTTTGAGTTTTGTTCCACATTTGTTCTCGCATTCTGTCCAGGATATCCTGCACTGATCCTTTTCTGGGTGGTTGACAGTGGTAGCTGGACACCATCTAGTTCTTCTGGTCTCATGGTCATATAGACTGAGGATCACATGGTCTACTAGTCCCTTGGACTAACTGTTTCCATGTGTCTTTGCTTTTCTTCATTCTTCTTTGCTCTGGACAAGGAGAGACCCGTCACTGCATCTAGATGGCTGCTTAAAAGCTTTAAAGACCCCAGTAGCTACTCACCAAAGTAGGATGGAGAACAATGTTTTTGTATAGTATGTTATGCCAATTGAGCTTGATGTCCCCTGAGACCATGGCTCCGAGGGCTCATATATCTTTGTGAGTAAATACATTTCTACGAAACCAAACTCACTGCCATTGAATTGATTCCGACTCACAGTGAACCCCATTGGGTTTTGAGGTGATAAATTTCTATGGAAGTAGGCTGCCCCATCTTCCTTTTCTGGAGCGGCTGGTGGGTTTGAACCGCCAGCCTTCTGGTTAGCAGTCAAATGCCTTAGGCACTGAGCTACCAAAGCTCCCTTATTTCTATAAAAGTACTACAAAATAAATTTCAGTAAACTTAATAATTTCCTACCAGTTTCAATGATGAACTAACAAAATAGTTTTCCACATCAACAAATAAGTTATCTGAAGGATACATGATGTTAATTAAGGCTACATGCTGGAACAGTAAGTAATAGATGAATACAAAAACATTTAAAAAGTAAAAAAAAAAATGAATAAAGTAAAATCACACTGAAAGTCCTCTATTTCTTATGCTCTAAACACTTGAAGAACTCAGTGTGATCTTGGTTTCCCCCATCACTTCACACTCTGCAGTGATCCACGAATCGTGATTTGTACACCGAAGTGGTATGCCCAGCCATCAGCATTAAGGCTGAGCTGTGAAATACTATTAGTATGATTTTATCTTAACATAAATTAATTTTGAAAAGTTATTTTTAGAATAGTCCACAAACTCCAGAAAATTTTATACTCCTATTAAAAGACCACATGTATGTTTGCATTTCAACATATACAGATGTAAAAAAAAAAAATTTCCTTGAGCATTTTCTCTGTTTAACAGCCAAATTTCTAAAACTTTTCCTAACATGGAGTTACTATTTGAACTTTTTGTTGTTATTGGCTTCAGAAATCCCAGCAATTTATTTAAAAAGCAAGTTTCTCTGAACAGTTTTTCTGTAAACCTAAAACTACTTTTAAAGATAAATCTATTAAGCGAAACAAACAACAACAAAAAAGAGTCATACCTTTATTTCTTTCAAGGCTGAATCTAAATCATACTTCCAGTTCTTTTTAAATTGCCTCATCTGTAACCTTTTAACAACAGAAAAGGGTTAATTATGCTTATGTATACCCTCAAATTATTACTGATCCTAATTCATTTATACTATCATTTATATCTAGGAGCTCTGGTAGCATAATGCCTAAGGCACTTGACTGCTAACCAGAAGGCTGTCGGTTCAAACCCACCAACCACTCCTTGGAAGGAAGATGGGGCAATCTACTTCCATAGTGATACTGCCTCAGAAACGCAAGGAGGGGTCGCTATGAGTCGAGTCCAACTCGACGGCACATACCAACAACAACAATCATTTATATCTAAGAGCTTAGAGAAAAATGAACACAGCACTATACTATAAAAATTCTTTAGAGCTGAAGAAATTGGCAACCATGTAGTAATTTACTTCATACTATTTCCTCTCCAAACAACAGGCAACAGAATAAGGAAAAGTGTATTCCACACAAAACTATACCCTCAGCCTAACTTGAAGACAAAAAATGTAAAAAAAACCCCACAAAATTACCCAAAAAACAGCACATGATCTCTACCTCTCCCACCCCTCACTCACCGCTCCATAAGGATGTGTGCCACGCCAAGGACAGGCCAGAACAAAAACTACAAAGTAAGTCACCAAACAAAAAACCTATGGGCTGAACAGAAGAGGGAAGCTAGTAGAGAGACCTAACATTGACTCAAAAATACGACCATAAGCATCTGAAAATGCTAAGAAAGTGTCTACACAAATCAGAATACAGATCACATGGAAGAAACTTAAAATGCATAGTTTCTGGGAAAGAATAAACAGAAAAATGAAGAGAGAAGTCCCCATTGGCAAACAGAAAGAGGAAAAGGGTCCCACAAGACAAATGAGAACCACAAAATTAGAGGACTCTCGGCTCCAGCCTTTCCTACCACCACAGAAACAAACGTGGCAGCCCTGCAAAGTATGTGGATTTTCCTATAGAGACAGAAGAGGGTGCTATGAAACTAGGACTGTTTTAAAACATGCAACTATCATAAAAATGAACAAAAGGAGAAGTGTATGCAGAGCTACTGCAGAAAATCAGGAAACAAAATTTTATACATTATCAATTAAGAAAAAATCCCCAAGAAACAACCATGAAGCAGAAAACTGTAAGCCAATACTCTAAACTAACTTAAATATACTCAAGTAAGCATTTGAGGATACTAAAAAAAACTACTTTGGATCAGATACTGAAAACAGAAATGAACAAGAGGGTGAAATGGAAAGAGAACTGACTGAACTCAGGAAGGAAATGGAAGAAACTCAAAACCCACTGCCACTGCATCAAGTCAATTCTGACTCATAGAGACCTTTAGGACAGTGTAGAAATGCCCCCATAGGGTTTCCAAGGCTGTACATCTTTATGGAAGCAGACTGCCTCATTTTTCTCATGTGGAGTGGATGGTGGGTTCCAACTGCTGACCTTTTAGTTAGCAGCCAAATGCCATGACCACTGTGGCACCAGAATTTTAATGAAAGAAAAGAACAAGATTATTTTTAAAATGAAGAATTAATTACATGCCTTTTACTTTTTTTGCCTATTGTACTGGGTAGAACTTTTGAATACAATGTTGAATAAGAGTGGTGCAGGCAGACACCTTTGTCTTTTCTTAATCGATTAAGAGGAAAACATCCAGTCTTTCATTTAAATATGATGTTAACTGTAGATTTCTTAATGTTGTTAGGTGCTATCTAGTTGGTTCTGGTTCACAACAACTTTATTTACAATAGAACAAAACAGTGCCTAATTCTGCACCATCCTATCATTGCCATGTTTGAGCCCATTATTGTAGCCACTGTCTCCTGATGACAGTCTGTCTCTTTCACTGACCCTCTACTTTACCAAGCATGATGTTCTTCTCCAGGGAGTATACTCTCCTGATAACATGTCCAAAGTATGTAAAACAAAGTCTTGCCATCCTTGCTCCTAAGGAACATTCCAGCTGTACTTCTTCCAAGACAGATTTACTTGTTCTTCTGCCAGTTCATGATATAGTCAATATTCTTTGCCAACACCATAATTCAAAAGCATCAATTCTTCCTCTATCCTTATTCACTGTCCAGCTCTCACATGCATATGAGATGAGTGAAAATATCATGGCTTGAGTCAGGCCCATCTTAGCCCTCTAGGTGACTTTTTGCTTTTTAACACTTTAAAGAGGTCTTTGGCAGCAGATCTGCACAAGGCAATCCATTATTTTATTTCTCGATGGCTGCTTCCATGGGTGTTGACTGTGGATTTAAGTAAAATGAAATCTTTGACAACTTTAATCTTTTCTCCATTTATCACAATGTTTTGGTCCAGTAGTGAGGATTTCTGTTTTATGTTGAGGTGTGATCCACACCGAAGGCTGTAATCTTTAATCTTCATCAGTAAGTGTTTCAAGTGCTTTTCACTTTCAGTAAGCAAGGCCGTGTCATCTGCATATCACAGGCAACAAGTCTTCCTCCAATCCTGATGCCAGGTTTTTCTTTCTATAGTCCAGCTTCTCAGGTTATTTCCTCAGCATACAGATTGAGTAAGTATGGTGGAAGGATATATAACCCTGACACACACCCTTCCCAATCGCAAACTACGTAGTATCCCACTTGCTCTGTTCATACCTCTTGGTCTATGTACAGGTACGTTTTGGAATTCTCATTCTTCAAAATGTTACCTATGATTTGTTAAGATCCATGGAGCCACGTGTCTTTGTATAGTCAATTAAACACAGGTAAACAACTTTCTGTTGTTGGCTGTTTTCAATCAAGATCCATCTGACGCCAGCAATGTTATCCCTTGATCCTTGTCCTCTTCTGAATCTGGCTTGAATTTCTAGCAGTTCCCTATTATTGCACTGCTGCAACCCAACTGTTTTTAATTACCTTCAGCACAATTTTATTTGTGTGTGATATTAAGGATATTACTCAATAATTTCTGCATTCTGCTCTTTATCCAGTTGGAGAATTTCTCCTCTACTCATAAATTTTTTTTTAAATCATGTATGAGTACTGAATTTTGTTAAATGCTTTTTCTATATTGATACAATCATACAATTTTTTTCTGTTGTTGATATGTTGGATTTCATTGATTGATTTTTAAATATTAAACCATATATCCCATTTGGACATGATGTGCAATTCTTTTTATATATTGCTAGAGCTGATATGCTAGTATTTTGTTGAAGATTGCTGTACTTAAATTCATAAGACACAGTGGTTTATAGTTTTCTCCTTTTTTGGGGAGAAGGTAATTTAATTGGTTTTCTTTTTGAGGAACTACTTCATTTCATCTAAGTTGTTGAGGTTCTATGTGTAGTGTTGTTCAAATTAATCCTGTATTATTCTTTTTATGGCTATAGATCTATACTAATAATGTTTCATTCCTAATATTGGTAATTTGTGTCTTTTTATCCTCATCAGTCTTGTCAGAGGCTTATCAATTTTACTGATATTTTCAAAGAACTAATTTTGTTTCATTTTCTCCAATGTTTTTCTGTTTTCAGATTCACTGGTTCCAGCTCTTGCTTTCATCATATCCTTTCTATGCTTTCATTGAGTTTATTTTGCTCGTTTTTGTTTCCTGAGGTAGGAACTTGGATCATTTAGTGCTATAAACTTCCTTCTTAGCATTGCGTTAGTTGCATACCACAAACTGTGTTATGTCAAATTTTTCATTTTTACCAAGTTATTAACTTTCTCTCCCTCACCAGCCCCCCCCCCCCACCGTTTTCTTTCTTTTGAGACTTACTCTTGACTTATGGACTATTTGGAAGTGTGTTGTTTAATTTCCAAGTGTGTGGAGGCTTTTCTGTTATCTTTTCATTACTGATTTCCTGTTTGGTTTCATTATGGTCAGAAAATTTACTCCGTATAATTTCAATTACTTAAAATTTGTTTTATAATTCAGAATATGGTCTGTGTCCCTCAAGGACGTCTGCTGGTAGTGGTTAAGGCATTTGGTTGCTAACCAAAACACTGCAGGTTCAAACCCACTAGCCACTCCACAGAGAAAGATCAGGTAGTCTGCTTCCATAAAGATTTACAGCCTTGGAAACCCAATGGGGGCTATGAGTCAGATCTTAGTGAATGTTCCACGGGAGCTAGAAAACAACGTGTATTCTGCTGTTTGGGCATAGAGTGTTCTACAAATATTTATTAGATCCTATTGGTTAATTGTGGTTCAGTTTATGCTAATGGTTCAGTTCTATAAACATGCTGATTTCCTATCTGTACCTATTGCTGAGAGAAGGATGTCTAAGTCCCCAATTATAATTGTAGATTTGTTCTTTTCTCCATTCTATCATAGTTTTACTTCATATATTTTGATGCTCTGTTGTTCGGTGAGAAACAACATTTATCTCTTCTTGGTGTAGTGACCATTTTATCATTAGTAGTGTTTCTCTTTGTGCCTGGTAATTTCCTTTGCTCTGAAGTCTACTTTATCTGATATTAATATAGTTACTCATATCTTGTTTTCTAGCCTTTTATTTTCAACCTATCTTTATATTGGGAGAGAGTTTCTTGTAGAAAGCATATAGTTGGGTCATACTTTTATATCCCCTCTTTCAATTTCTGTCCTTTAATTGTCATATTCAGAACCTTTACATTGAGGGTAATTATTGACAGTAGATCCTAAGTCTGCCGTTTTATTATTTGGTTTCTGTTTGTTCCCTATTTCTCATTCCTCTTCCTACTTTTCCTTGTCCTCCTGGGGGATTTATGTGAACATTTTTTAGAATTTCATTTTGACTATCCATAGTGTTTTTGAGTATATCTTTTTGCATAGTTTTTTTAGTAGCTGCTCTAACAAAGGTGGAGGTTGCTATGAGTCAGACTTGCTCAATGGCAGTGAGTTTGGTTTTTTTTTTTTTTTTGTCTAGTAACTTAGTACTTGCACTTACCTTTTGACCTAGTAATTCTACTTCTAGGAATACCCTGAAGATATACCTCCAACAACACAAAATACATATGCTCAAAGTTATTCATTATAGCATTATTTATAATTGCAAAATATTGGAGACAATCTTAATGCCATTCATTAGATAGTAGTTGAATAATCTGTAGTACATCTACACAGTGGAATACTTTACAGTAATAAGGAAGAATGGAGAAGTTCTCTATGAACTGATTTCTAGTATATACTGTTAAGTGAAAAAGGCAAAGCTCAAAAGAATCTTTATTATATGCTATCCTTTACATAGGGAGCTCTGATGGCGTAGTGCCTAAGGCATCTGGTTTGGAAGGAAGATTGGGAAGTCTACCTCCATAATGATACTGCCTCGGAAATCCAAGGAGGGGTCACTGTGAATCAGATTCAACTCAACAGGATGGCAGTGAGGCTTTTTTTTTTTTTTTTTTTTTAAATCCTTTATATAAGAAAGAAGTTGATATAAGAAAATATAATGCCTTAAGTATTGTGTTCCTTTAGGAACTATCTCTATGGAATCAAATTGACAAAAGCAAATAAAAAAACTAGATAGAAAACTTAGGGGACAGTGAGTTTAGGCTAATGGTGGAGGAATAATTTGGAAAAGGAGGGTGAGAATGATTGTACGACTTGAAGAATGTAATCAATGTCACTGAATTGTACATGTAGAAATTGTTCAATTGGTATGTTCTGCTGTGTATATTCTCAACAATGATTAAAAACAAAACAAATTAGAAAATATATGCTTATCTGCTCATTATAGGAAGGACAAATCAGAAACTAAAAAGACTGGCTACTTGCAGGGTTTTGGTGGAAAATGAATAAATAGAAAGAGGAAGGGATCTGGGGTAGTGGGGATAAGAAGGAGCAATACTTCTCATTGAATACTCTTTAGTATAGCTTTGACTCTTAGAACAAATAATAATGTTTCACATATCACTGCCTCTCCAAATAAATAATTAAAATCAACTAAAATGTGAGAAGAACAAAAACATAATATAAACAGTAACAGATAAACCTAAGTGTATTACAAATGAGTAACATAATCATACTACATGGGAATGGGGAGAAAAGAATAAACCTAAATAACTTAGGAAACAGTATTTTGCTGAATACAACAGGATGGCTAACAATAAAAATAACTTTATATGAATACTATAGATAGTAAATTTTATTCAGAGAGGAGTAAGTTAGCAAATTCTGAAACTACCTTATGTGAATATTAGAATTGAGTAAATATACTGTAGATAATGAGAGCCAGATTTCTCACTGTCAGAGAAATAATTTATAAATAAAAAATGTGGAAGGCTGGAAGGAACCCTGTGAGAACTGAACTATCAGCATGAATGACGGCTTATATGTATATACAAATAGATACAGTAACAAATATGTATTTGTTTTGTGTCTATATGGCTAGTATACATACATATATTTTTTAGCCTTGTCCACTGAGAAGACCTAGATGTAATGATACTTTTGCAGCATGAACACACCCAGCACTCAGATCACAGTGTCTAAAGACCAGTTTCCAATAAAGAAAACCTGAGCTCCTAGGAGAAGTGGTTGTTGCCAATGCTGAGGCAGGGATCATATCACAGGAGCTTTGAATATCTTGAAAAATGATGGGGCATACAAAAAGAATAGAGGAACCAATCTGAAGGAATTACCAAAGGGCAAATCTAAAATAACTTGAACAACAAAATAAATCATGGTATTAAACACAGAACTACCATATGACCCAGCAATTCTATTCCTGGTTCTGTACCCAAGAGAACTGAAAGGAGGAATTCAAACATACACTCGGTACAATGATTTTCATTGCAGCATTATTGACAGTATCCAAAAGGTGAAAACAATCCAAGTGTCCATTAACAGATGAATGGATAAACAAAAATGTGGTATATACATACAATGAAGTATTTAGCCAATAAGAGAAATGAAGCTTTGACACATATTATAACATGGATGAACCTTGAAAACATGTTAAGTGAAATTTATCAGACACAAAAGGACAAATAAACAAAATGTAGGTATTTCACTTATATGAAATATGTAGAAAAGTCAAATACATAGAGACAGAAAGTAGATTGTTGTTGTTGTTGTTGTTATGTGCCGTCGAGTCAGCCCTGACTCATAGCGACCCCTCCTTGGGTTTCCGAGGCAGTATCACTACGGAAGTAGGATTGCCCAACCTTCCTTCCGAGGAGTGGCTGGTGGGTTTGAACTGCCAGCCTTCTGGTTAGCAGTCAAGTGCCTTAGCCACTATGCTACCAGAGCTCCCAGAAAGTAGATTAGTGGTTACCAATGGCTTAAGGGAGGGAGGTTGTTGTTGTGGTTATGTGCCATCGAGTCGGACCAACTCATAGCGACCCCTCCATGGGTTTCTGAGGCAGTATCATTACAGAAGTAGATTGCCCAATCTTCCTTCAGAGGAGTGACTGGTGGGTTTGAACCACCAGCCTTCTCGTCAGCAGTCAAGTGCCTTAGGCACTATGCTACCAGAGCAAGGGAGGGAGGAGAGGGGAGTTATTGCTTAATGGGTATAGAGTTTTAGTTTGGGGTAATGAAAAAGTTTTGGAAACAGACAGTAATGATAAGTACATGACATCGTGAAGATAATTGCTGCCACCAAATAAAATAAAAACGTCAAAATGACAAATGTTATTTTTTATATATTTTACCACAGTAAGAAAAATGTATGCATGTTTGTGGTGGTGTGAGGTGCTGATGAGTTGGCTCCTACTCATAGTGACCCTATGTCCCAATGTTCAACAACAAAATGCTGCCTTGTCTCCCACCATCTTCACAATTGTTGCTATGTGTGAGCTCATTGTTACAGTCACTGTGTCAAAGCATGTCATTGAGGGTCTTCCTCCTCTTTGCTGACCCTCTACTTTACCAAACATGATGTTGTTCTCCAAGGACTGGTCCCTCCTGAAAACATGTTCAAAGTACATGAGTGGAAGTCTTGCCATCCTTGCTTCTTAGAAACATTCTGGCTGTATTTCCAAGACTGATCTGTTCATTCTTCTGATAGTCCATGGTATTTTCAATATGTTTGCCAGCATCATAATTCAAATCCATCAATTCTTTTTTGGTCTTCTGTATGTATATAGGGAGCCCTGGTGGCACAGTGGTTAAAGCACTTGTCTTCTAACCAAAAGGTTGGTGGTTTAAACCCACCAGCTGCTCTGTGGGAGAAAATGGCAGTCTGCTTCCATAAAGATTTACAGCCTTGGAAACCACATGAGGCAGTTCTACTCTGTCCTACAGAGTTGCTACGAATCAGAATTGACTGGACAGCAGTGGATATATATGTATACACCTCCTTGTCACTTATCAACTGTCTTGTTATCTAACATTTCACATTTATGACAATAGTAAAAAAATCTATCCAACCATGTTGTGCATTAATAATGTATATCTGGCAGTAAAGTGTAAGGATATAATTTTCAAAAGTTGAGGCTATAAAATAAATTCTAAGAATATGTGTATGAGTATGTTACTTTGAAAGTTTGAAAACTAAAGCTGGTGTTTTCTACAGTTTTCCTGTCCTAACAGATCCTGTTCCCAATTATCACATGAAGAGTAGAGCTCCACAGCTGTAAAGTAAACACTTCCCTTCAGCTGTTGTTGTTATGTGCCGTTGAGTCGTCTCTGACTCACAGCTACCCCTCCTTGGGTTTCTGAGGCAGTATCACTTCGGAAGTAGATTGCCCAGTCTTCCTTCCGAAGAGTGGCTGGTGGGTTTGAACTGCCAACCTTCTGGTTAGCAGTCAAGAGCCTTAGGCATTACGCCACAATGAATCTAGCAGGAGACTGGGATCTGCTAACCATTTGAGCTCTGCATCATAGGTACCACTGCCCAAAGTGGTAAACGTTTTTAGAATATGGCTTAAGGGAAGAATGACTTTAATGTACATGTATCCTATTTATAAATATATTGTATTCTAGAAATATAAGGTAGGCAAACAACATTTTCTCACAAAAATATATATCCTGAGTAGTAAAAAAAAGTCTATTTAACCTAAATAATGTCACAATTTTCATAGAAAACTTAAATATTATCTGTAGGTAAGCAAAAAAAACATAGAATTTAAGAACTCAAATTTATCTTCAATGCTGGTACTTGAAGGGAAGTAAACACATCAGAGCCACAATTCCCTAGCTCTGTGTGCCAAAATGTTATGGACTGAATTGTATCCCCTAAAATATGTGTTGTAAATCCTAACACCTCTATGCCTATGGTTATAATCCCATTTGGAAATGGACTGATGTTTATATGGTAATAAGGCAGGATTTGTATAGGGTGTGCCATAAGTCAATCTCTCTCCTTTTTTTTTTTTTAAATTATATTGTGATCTGGGTGAAAGTTTACAGAGCAGATACATCTTCCAAACAGCAGCTCACATAAACTTTGTCTCATGATATTGATACAATTTCCCACAATGTAACAGCTACCCTCCCACTTCCTCCTCATATCCATCTCTTCCTTTTGTCCTTCCTTCCCACGCACTCCTGCCCCCACGAGCTGTCTCCCTGTACATACACAGCCCTTCTATTCTCCCATGAAGTCAAGCTCTTTTGAGATATAAAAGAGATTAACAAGCAAGAGAGATAACAAAGATGGGAGAAGATAGATGCCAAGTCACATGAAGATCAACAAGGAGCTTCCCCCAGAGCTGAAAGAGAGAGAAAGGCTTCCCCTTCCAGCCTTGAATTCAGACTTCTAACCCTCCTGAACTGTGAGAAAATTAATTTGCTTGTTAAAGCCACCTACTTATGATATTTCTCTTATAGTAGCACTAGATAATTAAAATATAAGGTGACCCACAGCAACACTTGCTTGCTGAAAGTAAGGATGACTTAAGGCACCTACTGATGAAGGTTGAAGAATACAGTCTGCAGTATGGATTACGTCTCAATATAAAGACAAAAATCCTCACAACTGGACCAATGAGCAGCATCACAATAAATGGAGAGAAGACTGAGGTTGTCAAAGAATTCACATTGCTTGGTTCTACAATCGATGCCAACGGAAGCAGCAGTCAGGACATTAGACGACGTGTAGCATTGGGAAAGTCAACTGCGAAGGAACTGTTTCAAGTGCTGAGGAGCAAGGATATCTCCTTGAGGACTAAGGTGCGCCTGACACAAGCCATGATATTTCCAAACACCTCGTATGCATGTGAGAGCTGGACAATGAATAAGGAAGACCGAAGAAGAGTTGATGCTTTTGAGTTGTGGTGCTAGTGGAGAATGCTGAAAGTACCATGCATGGACTGCTAAAAGAACTAACAGATCTATCCTGGAGGAAGTGCAGCCAAAATGCTCCTTGGAAGCAAGAATGGCCAGACTTCGTCTCACCTATTTTGGTCATGTTGTAAGAAGGGACCATTCCCTGGAGAAGGATGTCATGCTTGGTAGGGTGGAGGGTCGACGAAAGAGGGGGAGGCCTTCAACGAGATAGATTGACACGGTGACTGCGATGATGGGCTCAAGTGTAGCAGGGATTGTGGGGCTGGCACGGGATCGGGCAGTGTTTCATTCTGCTGTGCATGGGGTTGCTATGAGTCGGAAACGACTTGACGGCACTTAACAACAACAACAACAGCAACACAGGAAACTTGCAAAAGCACCACAGGATATTTAAAAGTTTCAAGCAACATCTGTTGCACAAACTACTACTATTAAGTTGTTTTATTATCCTACTATTAAGTAGGATATAACTACTTAATAAATTGGACTGTTAACATATTTCTTTTAGCCTAGGGACACTGTGACTCTAGGTGGCACAAACAGTTAAGTGCTTCACTACTAGTTGTTGTTATTAGGTGCTGAGTCATCTCCAATTCATAGTGACCCTATGCACAGCAGAACAAAAGACTGCTCAGTCCTGTACCAGCTTCACAATCCTTGCTAGACTTGAGCCCATCGCCGCAGCCACTGTGTCAATCCATCTCGTTGAGGGCCTTCCCCTCCTTCGTTGACCCTTCACTTTACCAAGGATGATATCTTTCTCCAGAGAATGGTTCCTTCTGACAACATGACCAAAGTATGTGAGATGAAGTCTGGCCATTCTCGCCCCCAAGGAGCATTCTGGCTGTACTTCCTCCAGGACAGATTTGTTAGTTCTTTTAGCAGACCATGGTACTTTCAGCATTCTTCGCCAGCACCACAAATGAAAAGCATCAACTCTTCTTTGGTATTCCTTATTCACTGTCCAGCTCTCACATGCATATGAGGCAACTGAAAATACCATGGCTTGTGTCAGGTGCACCTTAGTCCTCAAGGAGACATCTTTGCTCTTCAGCACTTCAAAGAGGTCTTTTGCAGCCAATTTGCCCAGTGCTATATGTTGTCTGATGTCCTGACTGGTGCTTCCATTGGTACTGATTGTAGAACCAAGTAATGTGAAGTCTTTGACAACTTCAATCTTATCTCCATTTATTGTGATGCTGCTTATAAGTCCAGTTGTGAGGATTTTTGTTTTCTTTATATTGAGGTATAATCCATACTGCAGACTGTAGTCTTCAGTCTTCACCAGTAAGTGCTTCAAATCATCTTCACTTTCAGCAAGCAAAGTTGTGAATGATATAGCAGCATACCACAGGTTGTTAATGATTCTTCCTCCAAACCTGAGGCCACATTCTTCTTCATATAGTCCAGCTTCTCAGATTATTTGCTCAGCATATAGATTGAACAAGTATGGTGAAAGGATACAACCTGATACACTCTCGATTTTAAACCATGCAGTGTCCCCTTGTTCTGTGTGAACGACAGCCTCCTGGTCTACGTATAGGTTCCTCATGAGTACAATTAAGTGTTCTGAAAGTCCCATTCCTTTCAATGTTACCCATAGTTTGTTATGATCTGCACAACTGAATGTTTTTGCATAGTCAATAAAACACAAGTAAACATCTTTCTAGTATTTTTGCTTTTGGCCAAGATCCATCTGACACCAGCAATGATATGCCTCGGTCCACGTCCTCTTCTGAATCCAGCTGGCATTTCTGGAAGTTCTCTGTCAATATACTGCTGTAACTGTTTCTGAATTATCTTCAGTAAGATTTTACTTGTGTGTGATATTAATGATATTGTTTGATAATTTCCACATTCTGTGGGATCACCTTTCTTTAGAATGGGTACAGATATGGCTCTCTTCTAGTCAGTCAGGTAGCTGTCTTCCAAATCTCTTGGCATAGCCAAGTGAATGCCTCCAGCATGGCATCCATTTGTTGAAACACTCAATGGGTATTATATTAATTCCTGGAGCCTTGTTTTTCACCACTTCCTTCAATACAATTGGTTCTTGCTCATATGCTACCTCCTGAAATGGATAAACATTGAGCAATTTTTTTTGGTACAGTGACTCTGTGTATTCCCTCTGTCTTCTTTTGATGTTTCCTGCATTATTCAATATTTTGCCCATAGAATCTTTCAATACTGCAACTCAAGGCTTAAATTTTTTCTTTAGTTCTTTTAGCTTGAGAAAGGCTGAGCATGTTCTTCCTTTTTGGTTTTCTAACTCTAGATTTTTGCACATTTCATTATAATAACTTTGTCTTTTTGAGCTGCTCTTTGAAATCTTCTGTTCGGCTCTTTTATCTTGTCATTTCTTCCATTTGCTTTAGCTACTCTCCATTCAAGGGCAAGTTTCAGAGTCTCTTCTGACATCTATTTGGTCACTATTAGCTGAAAGGTTGGCAATTCAAACCCACCAGGGGCACTGTTGAAACACAGGCTTGGCAATCTGCTTCCAAAAGGTCACAGTCTTGAAAACCCTAGGGAATAGTTCTCTGTACACATGGGGTTGCCATTAATCGGATATGACACAAAGGCAAGTATGAGTAATAACAATAAGGATACTGTGCAGCAAGAAAATTTGAGAACCTTTGCATTAAAGTATAATGAGGAATGAGACACAAATAGTTTGTGGAAGCTCTCTGCAGGAGATTTCTGGGCTTCTCAAGGATTTCAGTGATTGATACCATTTATTTTATCAAATATGATTTAAAAAGTTATGGTTCAATTTTGATCAAAGATTCTATTAAAAATCTTTGATTAAAAGGGAGAGATATGGAACATAATTTCAAATTTTCATGGAATCTAAACTTTCTGGAGCCAGTGAGGCTGCATAAACCCCTGAAACTATTGCCCTGAAATAATCTTTAAATATTAAACAAAAAATATTCCCTGAAGTCTTTAAATTAAACAATAGTTTAGCGTAATTAGTTAAGACTGTCTGCCTTGAGCATTGTGCTCTTTAAAAGAACTATCCATATGAGATTAAGTACCCAACAATTCAAAAGGTTAGATAGGAAACTTAAGGGGTAGTAAGTTTATGTTAATGAGGGAAGAACAATTCAGAAAAGGAGGGTGAGAATGGCTGTACAACTTGAAGAATATAATCAATGTCAATGAATTATATATGTAGAAATTGTAGAATTGGTGCATGTTCTGCTCTATATGGAAGCTCTGGTGGTGTAGTGCCTAAGGCAGTTGACTGCTAACCAGAAGACTGGAGGTTCAAACCCATCAGCACTCCTAAGAAGGAAGGTTGGGCAATCTACTTCCATAGTGATATGCCTTGGAAACCCAAGCAGGGGTCACTATGAGTTGGAATTGACTCAATGGCAGTGAGTTTGGTCTGCTCTATACATTTTCAACAACAAAAATTAAATAAATCATTTAAAAAGTTATGGTTCATTTAAATACTTAGGATTTGCATACTTTTCTCTATGTATGCTACACTTTAATAAAAAGTTTGAAAATTAATGGCTTTCCTTTTATTCAACACAGGTATATTGTGGTACTACTTTTATAATCATCAGAGGTTAAAAAAAAAAAAAAAGCAAAGTCCTTTGGAGGCCCAAAAAGTGAACACGTGAGGGCAAGAATGAGGGACAGGCATTAATGGATTTCATTAAACCAACATGACAAGAAGTGAGTGAAAGAGAAAAAAGTCCTTTGGAGGTCCATAAGCTGAATAGAAAAAGTGAACACGTGAGGGCAAGAATGAGGGATAGGCATTAATGGATTTCATTAAACCAACACGACAAGAAGTGAGTGAAAGAGAAGAAAAGAATTAAGGTAATTTATATGCATACAGCCCATGGGTGTTGCAATTAGTTAATGCATTAGCTGTCTGCTGACCAAGAGGTTGGAGATACAAGTCCATCCAGAGGTGCCTGGGAAGAAAGGCCTAATGGTCTACTTCAGTCACTAAAAACCCTATGGAGCACAGTTCTACTCTGACACACAAGGGGTTACCATGAGTCAGAACCAACTCAACAGCAACTGGTTTTATCTATATAAAAGGAAGAAAGGCCTGGTTATCTACTTTCAAAAATCAGCCAATGAAAACCTTATGGATCACAACGGTTTGATTTGTAACCAATCATGGGGATGGCACAGGACCCATGTAGGTTTTGTTCCACAGTGCATGGGTTACACAATGCTGACAGCAGCTAACAGCAACCACCTATACATATAAGACAGCTCATTAAATGGAATTAACTAAGCTGTGAAATAGAAGATAGTCTAGAGAATCCTTTTATACTTGATGCATCAAATGTGATGAAATGAAGTACTGAGAAAGATCCATTGAGGATCTAGGTTGGCTAGAGGCAGCTTGACAAAGGTAGGATATTACCAAGAGACAGGAAAACGGTTAAAAATGAGCAACTATCTAGATATTTACACATATGAATGTTGTTGTTGTTATGAGCCGTCAAGTTGTCTCCTACTCAGAGCGACCCCTCCTTGGGTTTCCAAGGTGGTATCTCTACGGAAGCAGATTGCCCAATCTTCCTTCCGAGGAGTGGCTGCTGGGTTTGAGCTGCCAACCTTCTGGTTAGCACTCAAGTGTCTTAGGCACTACGCCACCAGAGCTCCCACACACATAAGAATAGAGGTATGTTGCCTTCAGTCTTCAAAATACCCATTAAAATACATACATGTTAGCCTTAATTATAATGCTTTTTCTCACCTGGATTTCATTTCCAGAATTGTAGTTATTTCTTGTTTGGAAGCTTGTACTTGGTATAAGAGCTTAACAATATAGTTATAGTGTTCTGGGTCAAGTACCATCCCAGCTTCAACAAGCTGTAGAAAAGAAAAATACTCATTCTTATAAAAATGTGAAAGAGTTGAGAAGCTGAAGTGTGTGAAACCACTAAAAGACTGATGAACAATGAAGTGAAACATGGAGACAAGTAAAATTAAAATACTTCAAAAATTTGGAGCATATTTGGTTCAGATATTTGAGAACCTCAATAAGATACTCTATTCAAAAACAAAAATGAAAATAATAATCTTGAATTCAAAATTTGGCTCTAATTTTTCTTCCTATTCTCCTAATTATCTTAAGTTTTTTATCACTGTACCTCTTGTTTGGCACTCAATCTTTTAGTATAGGCATTGACCCATCCCTGATTGTCAACTTCCTGAGAGGTATTTCTCTTGTGCCTCACACAGAGCCTTGTCTAGAAAAGAATCAAATAATCACTGATTTCCCTTTTAAAAATCAATATACCCTAGCTTCAATGGAGCGAGCCAACAGGGGAGTATCTGGATATTTCTGGCGTGAGAATAACTGGATGAAAGGCAGGCTTTTTCTGACAGGTCTAAGATACTACATTTCCTGGGAAGGGCAGGAAAGGTACAAGGTTTTGAGCTGGCAGTCTTACCAAATGCCTCAGCTCCAATAATCCTGTTGGTCTCTGCCCAAAGGTATTATGATGAGGTCCTCCAATACCACCCTGGGAATGGGTCGGTACTGGGAAAATTAGCAAGTTAAGATAGAGTCAATTGAAGGGTGTTTGAATTCTGTAAGCAGCATGTTTCCTGGGAATCCTCTATGGTTCCATTCTAGGCATAGGCAATGTCCCCATTTCAGAAATTACTCAAATATGTAAATGGTTTTGGATGTCTGGGAAACTGTATGCCTTACTTCCCCAATCTAGATTTGAAAATTGTGTCAGGAAGTAACAATTTGGGGTAGGATAATAAAACAACAGTAGGAAACTGTGTGTGTGTGTGTGTGTGTGTGTGTGTGAGTGTGTATGTGTGGGAACTACCTCAAAATATACTAAATTACAATACTCCATACTTTTTACTGTTCTTAAAAGTATTAAGTCAGATACATAGACCAATGGAATAGAATTGAGAACCCAGAAATAGACCCATCTACCTATGGTCAGCTGATCTTTGACAAAGGGCCAAAATCCATTAAATGGGGAAGAGAATGTCTGTTTAATAAATGCTGCTGGCAAAACTGCATATCCATTTGCAGAAAAATTAAACAAGATCTGTACCTCACACCATACACAAAAACGAATTCCAGATGGATCAAAGACTTAAATCTGAAACCTAAAACTAGAGTTCCTCAAGGAAAAACTAGGGGCAAATTTAGGGGCCCTAATATATAATATAAATAGACTATCAAGCATAACTCAAAATGCACAAGATAGGAGAGAAGCTAGATGACTGGGACCTTCTAAAAATTAAATTTTTATGTGCTTCCAAACACTTCTCCAAAAGAGTCAAAAGAGAACCTACAGATTGGGAAAAAATATTTGGAAATGACATATCTGACAAGGGACTTATCTCTAGAATTTATAGAAAATTCCAACACCTCAATAGCAAAAAAGACAAACTACCAATTAAAAAATGGGCAGAAGACATGAATAGACACTTCACCAAGGAGGATATTCAAGCGGTCAACAAACATATGAAGAAATACTCATGATATTAGCTATTAAAGAGATGCAAATCAAAACAACGAGGTACCATCTTGCTCCAGCACTAGTAGCAAAGTTCAACAAGACAGAAAATAACAGATGCTGGCGAGGTTTTGGAGAGATTGGGACTCTCATACACCGCTGGTGGGACTGTAAAATGGTACAACCCTTGTGGAAAGCAGTATGGTGATTTCTTCAAAAGTTGGAACTAGAAATACCATTTGACCCAGCTATTCCACTACTAGGTATATATCCTAAGTGAGAGCCCTGACAAGAACAGATATATGCACACCCATGTTCATCGCAGCACTATTTACAATAGCCAAAAGATGAAAACAACCTAGGTGTCCATCAACTGAGGAATGGATAACTAAACTATGGTACATACACACAATGGAATACTATGCAACCCTAAAGAATAATGTAGAATCTGCAAAACACTGCATAATGTGGATGAACTTGGAGGATATTATGCTGAGTGAAATAAGTCAATCACAAAAGGACAAATATTGTATTAGTCCATTATTGTAAAAGTCAAGGCAATGTTTATCTATGGAAGGACATTTTCTTTGTTGGTTACCAGGGGTGGAAGGGGAAGGGAGGGAACACTGTTAGATAGACAGAGATAAGTATTGATTTGGGTGAAAAGAAGGGCAATGTACCAAATGTGAGTGACCAGTATGGTGGCACTGAGGAAGAGAAAGACATAGAAAGGTACATGGGAGGTACGGACAACAAAGATGAACCCTTTTACACATACAGTACTGTGTTGTCAGTGAAGGCAAACATGGGTATACAGGTGGATAGATGGGTGGACAGGCTGAACTATTAGGTATGTCTATGAATTGGGGAGTGTACCCAGGAACATGTATAGGATTGGCAGACAATGGTCCTATAAGTTTATGTGTATGTTCTGAATTCCCAGGTGTATAGTAGACCTGACAAGGGGCAAGGTTGTAGTCACTGTTTGGTCACAGCCAGACCAAGAGGGACTGAGTAGTTAGTTGAACCTGTGTGCTTGGGACCATAGTCACAGGGGATATCAAGTTCAATTGGCATAAAACACTACACAAAACATAGTTCTACCTCCTACTTTGGCGAGTAGAGACTGGGATCTTAAAAGCTTGCAAGCAGCCATCTAGATACAACGATGGATCTCTCCCCATCCAGAGCAAAGAAGAAGAAAACCAAAAATTCGTGGAAACAATTAGTCCTAGCGACTAGTACACCATCCAATCTGCAGCCTATATGACTGTAAGACCAGAAGAACTAGATGGTGCCCGGCTACTACTGTCAACCACTTGGAAGGGGATCTGTGTAGGAGATCCTTGATAGAGAGGGAAAACAATGTGGAACAAAACTCAAAATCATTTGGAAAGAAAAAAAAAAAGGGGGACCAAGTTTGCTGGTCCAATAGAGCCTAGTGGAACCACTGAGACTACGGCCCCTAGCTGCCCTTCAGGTCTGGAGTTGAACCCACACCAGTGGCTTCCAGCCAACAACAGACAGGCATATGAGTTGAACATTTACCTGAGACAGATACACTCCATGGAGAGAAGAATCATGGGAGAAAGAAGGGCTGCTTATGCACAGGAAGACAGCTCAGGGGGCAGGAGTGCATGGAGGAATAGACACAGGGAAGAAGTAACTATTGGGAGCAAGTAGGAGGGGAGATGTTGCATTGGGGTAAATTGTGGTCAATGTCATGAGACAAAGTGTATGTGAATTGCTGTGTGGAAAGTGAATTTGCTCTGTAAATTTTCACTCAAATCACAATTTAAAAAAATAAATAAATAAAATAACACCTTGGGAAAAAAAAAAGTATTACGTAAAATAAACTTTGGTGTGAAACCCTGTAATTTGGCTGTTAGAATTTATAACTGATATATATTTTTAATGAAAGATAATGGTAAAATGCTACTGAGAAAATTTCTCTATCTTTGGATTCCCAGGAAAACAGTCTCAAATTTGTTGGCACTAGATCTCTTTTAAATGTGTATTAGAAAGTCCTACACTAACTTGTATGATTAAAAAAGTTAAAAATTTTTTGGTGAAAACTTTGTAAAAATAATTGCTTAAATCCTGTTCTAAACATTAGGCTCTGATCCTTAAACTATTTATACCAGGTCTTCCGGATGTTCAGTTTCATCGTAACAAAGGAAAACAGCTTCTCTCTTAAACCTACCAGCTCACTACCTTGACAGGTAGTTTTCCAAATTTTATGAAGAAGCAAGCACCAAGATTATTTATTTACTGTGATGCTCTGTAGCATTCAAAAGAATCACTATTTGTATATCTATAAATTTCACTGACCAAGGAGTGACATTTTGCTTAATGGACCATGCCAAATCTGCAAAAGAACAATTTAGTTTTCTGGTTAATGACATTAAAAAAATCTGCCTTTTAATACTGCTCAAAAATCAGGGTAAAGAGAAACTGTTTCTTGACAAAGTAGGTAACAACTTAAACAGTCCAAAATAAGCTGTTAATTGCCCCTTTCTTAATGACATGTATGTTAATGAGATGCAGGTATGGTGCACTGCTCCAGCGAGAAAGAGGAAAAGAATTCTTTTCTATGATAATTATATGCTTTTAATCATCACTGAACTCTAAAACAGTCTCAACATAGAAACTGGTACATGGAAATTGGTACTGATATCAAACAACTTCTAGAAATAATGACTCTATATTAAGCACACAGAAATAAAATCACTGCCTTTGTCTGACATTCTCCATTATTAGCAAATTTATTTGTACAATAACTGGAGTACATTTTGCAGAAAGCCAAGTTACTCAGTATCAGGCAATTTATCGGATCCCTTACTGAGTTCCTATAACTACTACAGGTGACCAGTAACTTCTGCATTAAAAAATTTCCATGCAAGTAATTTTGTCAAGTTTTGTGATATGGAACTAGAAGTATTCACTGAAATATTTATTCATTTATTCTCTCTCCCACAGAGCGGCTAGTGGATTTGAAACACTGATCTTTTGGTTAACAGCTGAATGTTTTAACCACTATGCCACCAGAGCTCATTCACCTACTAGAATGGTTCTAATATTACTTCCTAAAGAAAGTAGGGGATTTTTCTGCTATTATACCTATTTTGAAGTGGGCTGGTTGAATAGCATCAAATACTGTACCAAAAGACAAAATTCTAATGTATTTTTTATGGAGCCATATAAAGTTCTTATTTCTCTTTTTGTTTAGAGGCAAATTTAAAACTTAAATCCTAGCCACCACATTTCTGTGTGTTGACTTTCTTTGTTTTGGTCATGATTTTCTATTTATATGTTAATTTGTATATTTGTTTTTGTTCTAAAGGATCTCAAGTCTTTTGGGGAAAGAGAATTTTCTTTAATCATCCTTATGGAGTAGAGGGAGGAATTCTGGTGGCATAGTGCCTAAAGCATGTGACTGCTAACCAGAAGGCTGGAGGTTCAAACCCATCAGCCACTCCCTGGAAGGAAGATGGGGCAGTCTACTTTTGTAGTGATACTGCCTCAGAAACTCAAGGAGGGGTCCTATGACTTGGATCCGACTTGACGGCAATGAGTACAATCCCCAAACCAGAAAAGAGTCACCTCAGGTGCTTGAAACTATTTATTTAAGGGGAAAGCTTGTCAGCCTCTAGAGTCTGTTCATAAAACCTAATTCAGGAAAAAACGAATTTTTCTGAAAATAGTATTCTTTGGCATGCATGATGTGAATAAAAGGCATTTGAAGGATGTAAATGGAAATTATTATTTTCTGGTTCTTCATTATCAGAGAATAAAACAGAGAAAATAAAATCATACCTTGCAAAAGATAGCAATTAAAGCAGGTACAACATTCCTTAAGTTCATAGTTGCCACATGTTCAAATAAGTTTAGTAGTATTTTCAGAGCAGGCTGGATAAAACAGAAAAATTATAGTCATTTCCATGTCTTCTTTCAGTGCACCTTGAGAATCTCAAACTCATTTATGCTAAAAAAAATACAAGTATTCTCTAGAAAGTATTCAACAAGTACAGAAATATAACCACTATATCATACAAACAACAAATATAATAGAGAAATTCATTTAAAATTGATAAATACATATTTTTAGGTTACTCACCAGCATTTTAAGCATGATGCTGAGGTTCACTACTTGAAATACTTCTTTCAATAAACAATGTTTGAGTAAAGAACTTAGAAGGTCATTTAGCACTTGTAAATCAAAGTGTATACCTGGAGGGAACTTTCTGTAGTACTCTATAAACATGCTTACTGAAAATGAAAATATATTAAAGTCATTTACTGTTTTTAAGATACCCATCTTTTTTAGATAATTTTTTTCTATTTAAATATACTCTAAGCTTTCACTCTATTTAAATTTAAATAGGAAATGTAATGATTAGATATTAAATTTAAACAAATTAAACACATTTAAATATTTTTTAGAATTAAGTTTAAATGTAGTATTTAAACTAGTATAAGCTGATTGTCTTGAAAGGCACGCTTCCAGTATCAAAAATATTTGATAAAAATATTATGCAAAAGTCAAAATGGCAGTAATATTTTAAGTAAACAAGGCATACTTATCACTAGATTAGGAGCTAACTCAATGTGTTATCTACAATGAAGAGGTCTAATCTGCCAAACACATCATGATCTCTATATGAACTCCCAGGGAGTCAAACTACTTCAGTCGTGAGGCAGTGGTCTCACTACTTGTGAGAAATTGTACAGTGTGGGGAAGGACGCAGACTATTTTGACACACCCTTTCTTGTTTTTTTAATCCATTTTGAATCTGGGGATGTTTCTAACTCCAGCTGTCCGTAAGTGGATGGATTTACTTCCGGGTTCTTAAGTCTGTTCCACTGGTGTTGTGTCTGTCATCGTACCTGTAACAGGCTGTTTTAACTACCGTGGCTGTGTGGTAAATTTTGAAATTGGGGAGTGTGAGGTCTCCTACTTTGTTCTTCTTTAGTAGTGCTTTGCCCTCTGGGGTCTCTTTCCATTTCACATAATGTTGGTGATTAGTTTTCCCATTTCTTTAAAGAGTGATGATGGAATGGGATTGCATTGTATCCGTAGATCACTTTCAGTAGTATTTATATTTTCAAAATGTTGTCTCCCTATCCATGAGCATGATATATTCTTTCATTTATGCAGATCTCTTTTAGTTTCCTACAGTAGTGTTTTGTAGTTTTCTTTGTATATATTTAGGAGATTTATTCCTAAATATTTCACCTTTTGAATGGTAATTGTAAATGGTATTATTATTCTGATTTCCTCTTCAGAAAACTCTGTTAGATACATTGTTTTATAAAAGAGTTTTGACTAATCATAATGTCACTTCACCAGTAACTTAACAGTATTGGGTACTTTTACTTTTTTTCTTGGATCAGAAACACACACATTCTAGTGATTCGGATCAGTAACTACTGATTTTCCTCTCCAGAACTGTTTCTGATTCTCAAAAGAGGAAATACAATGTCTGCTGATACCTTTGTTAATAGCCGACTGAGCTCGTTATTCTTGTAGTTGGAATATTTTGGCATATTACCAACATTAAATCTAAAACAATTGTGATGCAAATATCTTTAAAAATTTATATAATCAAATTTATATCTTTTGTATGTCCTTTGATTACTTTAAGACAAGCCATTCTTTTTTTTTTTTTCCTCTATTTTTTGTTTTTTTAAATTGTGATTTGGGTGAAAGTTTATAGAGCAATTCACTTTCCATTGAGCAGTTCACATACACTTTGTCTCATGACATTGACTACAATTTACCACAATGCAACAGCTCCCCTCCCACTTCCTCCCGAAAGTTACCTCTTCCCTGTGTCCATCTCTCCATGCACTCCTGCCCCCTGAACTGTCTTCCTATGCATAAATAGCCCCTTTTTCCCCCATGATTGTTCTCTCCAAGGAGTGTATCTACCTCATGTACATGTTCAACTCATATGCCTGTCTTTTATTTGGCTGGAAGCCACAGGTGTAGGTTCAACTCCAGACCTGAAGGGCAGCTAGGGGCCGTAGTCTCAGTGGTTCCACCAGGCTCTATCAGACCAGCAAACCTGGTCCCCCTTTTTTTTCCCAAATGATTTTGAGTTTTGTTCCACATTGTTCTCCCTCTCTATCAAGGATCTCCTACACAGATCCCCTTCCAAGTGGATGACAATGGTAGCTAGGCACCATCTAGTTCTTCTGGTCTCATAGTCGTATAGGCTGCAGATCAGATGGTGTACCAGTCTCTAGGACTAATTGTTTCCATGAATCTTTGGTTTTCTTCATTCTTCTTTGCTCTGGACGAGGAGAGACCCATCATTGCATCTAGATGGCTGCTTGCAAGCTTTTAAGATCCCCGTCGTTACTCACCAAAGTAGGAGATGGAACAATATTTTGTGCAGTATGTTATTCCAATTAAGCTTGATGTCCCCTGAGACTATGGTTCTGAGCCCACAGGTTCAACTACTCAGTCCCTCTGGGTAGCTAGCTGTGACCAAGAAGTGACTACAACCTTGTCCCTTGTCAGCTCTACTATACCCCTGGGAATTCTTACAGAATATACAAATATACTTACAGAACCATTGTCTGCCAAACCTATACACGGTCTTGGGTACACTTCCTGCTACATACCCATCTATGCACCCATATACCCATGTTTGCGTTCACTGACAACAAAGTACTATATGTGCAAAAGGGTTCATCTTTGTTAGGACAAGCCATTCTTAAGTAAACATTCAGTTTGCATACCTAAGGTACCAAATTTACTTTCAGATTGTAAGATATAACAGTAGTGCTTGAAATACCCACATTAATGAATTCATATTAACTATTCAATTGTTTAATACCTGCACGTTGTAGCAAACACAACTCATTGATATTTATGTATTTCTTAAACACATCCATGCACATCTGCAAAGTAACAAAAAATGTAAAATTACCTTTCTGTATTTCATAAAAACTACATAAATTTCAATCCTATCTTCTTGCTTATGCCAACTTTTTAAAAATGAGATTAAAGCATTGGAATAAAAAGGCTGATATTAGGTTAACTCAGATTAAAATACATACGAATTCAATTACAAAATCCTTATTAAGGCCATTTAAAAAATATCCATTTAGTGGTGCAAGAATAAACACTTTGACTGATGGATTAGAAGAGAGTCTAGAAATACACCCCGTCATATACAGTTAGCTGATGTATGACATGGGTGACACTACAGTGTGGGGGAAAAGGTAGTCTTTTTAATAAGATCCAAATTGGAAAGAGTATGTATTTTGACCCTTTTGTTACATCATAAACAAAAATCAATTATAGATGGATTAGACTGCTAAATTCATAATGCAATAAAACTTTTAAAAGGAGAACATCTTCATGATCTTGGCAAAGATTTCTCCAAAAGGATGCAAAATGTTAAGATCATAAAATAAAAGTTGACAAACTGGCCTATATAAAAATTAGGAAATTGTTTATCAAAAAACACCTCTAAGAGAATTAAAATCAGTTTGTAAAGTAGAAAAAGATGTTTTATATATGTATATACACATACACACAATCTCCAAAAAACAACTTGGATCTGGAATATATAAAGAATTTTCACAGATCAGTAAGAAAAATAAAAAAATCCCAGAGAATATAAGTAGAGGACTTAGATAATTAAAAAAACAAAACACACACACACACACACAAATATCAACAAAAAAGTCCCTATTCAAGTGTCTAATAAACATTTGGATAGATGCTCAATTTCATCAATCATCAGGCAAGTTAAAACCACAGTGAAACATCAACTACCACTACACAAGAACGGTTAAATTAAAAGCCTGACAATACCAAAAGCTGATGAAGATGTGAAGCAATCAGAACTCTCAGATATTGCTGACTGAACTGTAATTTTGTACAACCACTCTGGAAAATAATTTGGCAATATCTATTAAAGCTGAACATATACATACCTTATACAACCCCCCAATTCCAGTATAAAGCATAAGAATGTTATATTCACCAAAAGAAATGCAGAATACCGATAGCATTATTATTATAATATTCAAAACTATCCAAATACCCACAACAGTAACATATAACAACAAAATAAATTTTGATACATTCTGACAATAGAATAAATATTATACAGCAATGAGAAAGGAACATCTACAATTAAGTACAAAATATAGATGAATCTCAAAAATACTGAACAAAAGAATCTAGACAGAAAAGTATACATATTTTATAATCCATTTACATAAAGCACAAAAACAGGCAAAATTCATCTATATTATTAGGAATCTATGAAAACTTTAATTAAAATGCATGATTGAGATAATTATGAAAACAATTTCTACTTCAAAACTTTATACATTTTACCTTTTCATCCCCTTGTTCAGGGACATGTGCAAACTTGCACTGTGATCGTTCACAGCCACGTAATGTATTAAAATGAAATTTGCAGTATCTATGGGGTATCATTAACCCTAGAGGCTTCTGGAACACCTAGAAAATTTGACAAATTCCATTTCAGTGTTAACTACAAAACATTTCTATAATCAAGTGAGAAGGCATCTGAAGCAACCAGAAATATTATATACTCAAAACAGTATCAAGATAAATCACTTGCTAATTTGATAAGAAAATAAAACTCTAAGCAATTTACATTTTTAAGCATAACAAACAAAAAAAGCCATTTAAAATTATTTATCAGTACATTTTCTCAATTTCCCTTAGCATAAAATACTCCATATCAAGGTTATTATTATTATTTTAGTTTACATATTTTAAAGTTTATACATTCCCTTCTCCCTCTCATGTACCTGGCCCCTACTTCTACAAAAGTTAATTCTACTATAATATACATCATATTTCCAATGCATTTATTAGGACCAAAAACTCTCCTTAGCTTTTCTGATTAATAAAAAAGGTAAAGGACAGAATCACAGCTTTTTACAACATGCTTTTCCCATAAGCTGCTTTATTTTGACATCTTGCTCTTTCATCACAAGGAACTATCCTGTATTTTCTCTTTATGTGTTCACTCTTTTTTCCTTTCAACCTTTTATATTACTTATGAATACCTTGAGTCAATACTTACTTTTTCCTTTTTACCACCAATCCCCATTCTAGTATTTATATAATGCTGAGAACCGCTTAAAAGATGTAGACAGACAGGAAAACCAGAAGGACCCTAAAGTGAATATTTTATCAGATTAATTTTTTAAAAAGTGGGAGACTTACCCCTAGATTTTTCTCCCTCTTAAATATTTCACAAGGTTCAGCATTCTGAAACTTTAGGAGGGAATGTTTTCCTGGAAATCTGAAATCTAGAAATAATTAACAATGACATTATATACCGTTATGTTAGAATTTATTCTTTCATAACAATGAAACAGATGATCACTACCAAGTACGTTAACATTTTCCTTGGGAATATTTATGTTCAATTTACAGACTACGGTGCCATGATATGTTACTATGAAATACCTAATGGTTTACATCCTAAGGGCCCTTAAATTATTTCTAAACCTGAATTTAAAATTACAAACTCACTAACAGTGAAAAAGCCTTACATACCAGCATAGAGAAACCACAGCTCTAAGTTAAACACAAATATTACACACAATAAATTTTTCTAAGAGAAGAAACCTATTGACAAACCTAAGGATCATAACCATTTTTAATGTATGGTCTTTTAAAATGAGATTTAGAACATTAAAAAAAATTCTTTTTTAAAGATAAAATAACAATGAAAGTATTTTCATTTAAAATCATTTCATTTTTCACCTTGGCAGCACCAAGACATATCTGAAACAAGCTGATGTTTTTGGTGCATAGTTTTGCTGTAATTTGTACCATAAGACTTTTTAAAATAAAACTTGTGGTCATTGATGGGTTGCTGCTATGGTGCACAACATTAGGCAGCATGAAGTCAATAATGAGAAGGTACAGAAGAGTGAGTGAGGTCTAAGGTACCCAAGGTGATTTTACAGATTTTAAATTATTCTTCCATGTAGTTTGTTTAAAGTATTATGTATGAATTATCAAAAAACTGACTCAAATTCTAAAATATATATACAAATATTAAATTAAAATTTGAATTTTTAAAATATAACATGTAATTTATGTACCACCATTACATATGACTATTTCAGCAATAGTTCTGTTAAAAGTACTGAGTAAATGTACACATATCTTCTAATTTTAGTACAGTCTATACTTGCTTCAAAATTAAAAAAATCTAGTGTTTGTTTTGATGAAAGAATATCCTATATAGTTTACCAAAAGCCAATAGCATTTTATTAAGAAAACAGTACCATTCATCCAGGGTCTCAGGATTGTATCTTCTTGATGAGCACTTAGATTTAAAGGTGGCACCAATAAGTACAGAGGTTTTGGGCCCAGTGCTGCTAACTGACATTCACCAGCCATAATCTCTTCATTTTTACAATCTTTGCTGGGTGTGCATAAAAATCAAAATCAAAATTTAAATTTATTTTTAAGACATTAAAGTAATGAGAAATCAAATAAGTAGAAACATGAGCTAACACTACCTACCCATATTATATACTATATGATTCTTCAGTACTCAAATACTCCTCCAGTCACATGATTTTCAATAAGCTATTCCTGTCTTTTTAACTAGAAAACTAATTATTATTATTAAATGTTTGGGGTAAGGGTAGGAGTGGGATGGGAGTAAGGAGTTCAAACATCTTTGATGTAAACGTCATAGAGTAAAACATCTTTGATGAGCAAAAAGTTTGTGGAGAACTTGTACTAGCATTCTAATCCAGGAAAGGGCATCCAGTTAATCTACTGTTAGTGCAATTAAATAAATTAATTATAAATTTTCTCCAGGGCAAGTATAGGTAATAAATTTATACATGTCGTAAGAGCTTCCTTTGGGAAGAAGTATAAAAAATGTTATTGTTCCAGCATTGCTACCTTAAACAGCTTTGTCTGTATTGCATTGTAATACGTGAGCTCTTATATAACCATTTTAGAAAAATTAAATCTGGAGGTCATTTATCTAGAAAAATAAAGAATTTAAGCAAGGGGGAGGAAGAAAGGTAAGTTAGAGATAAGGAATAGAGATAAATGAATTAACTTTTAAGAGAAAGACTTATACCCTCCTTGAGATACTATAATCTTTTATCTTAAGAACAATTTTAATGGATTTATTCTAGTTAGACCCCCACTGAGAATTTGTATTTCCACCCCAGATATACTGAATCAGAATTTACATTTTAAAAAAATTCCATGGGGAATCACCTGGAGATCTTATTAAAATGGAGATTCTGATTCAGTTATAAAACCACAAAAACCAAATTCGTTGCTGTTGAGTCAGATCCGACTCATAGCGACCCATCCTTGGGTTTCCGAGGTGGTATCACTACAGAAGTAGATTGCCCAACCTTCCTTCCGAGGAGTGGCTGGTGGGTTTGAACTGCCAGCCTTCTGGTTAACAGTCAAGTGCCTTAGGCACTAAGTCACCAGAGCTCCCTTCTGTAAAGTACCAGATAGTAAATATTTTTGGCTTATTTATGTTTCTCTGGCTTCACTA
>NW_006921837.1:1350080-1360597 GCF_000298275.1 Orycteropus afer afer
CTACAGAAGTAGATTGCCCAACCTTCCTTCCGAGGAGTGGCTGGTGGGTTTGAACTGCCAGCCTTCTGGTTAGCAGTCAAGTGCCTTAGGCACTACCCTACCAGATTCAGTATATAAGGGGTCGAAATGTAAATTCTCAACAGGTGGGTTGGTGAACTGCACAAATCAGGCAAAAATCTGAAAAATAGTAGAAAGAAGGAAGCCACACTTATATAACAGCTGAAATTTAGTAGCAACAATGGAGTTAAGAACTATTCACACAAAACAGAGACAGTCACCTTTCTACCTAACTTAGGATATCAATGGATATGTGTAATCAACATACCTACCTCCCAAACAAAACAAAAAAGAGTAACATGAAACAAAGAAATAAGAATTATGGAGTTTCACTCATGAATATATATAAGTTTGACAGAGGATATCTCTACCTATGTATTTATCAAACTCACTGCCGCCGTCGAGTCAATTCGACTTATAGCAACTCCTTGGGTTTCCGAGGCATTATCTCTATGGAAGTAGATCGCCCATCTTCCTTCTGAGGAGCAGCTAGTGGGTTTGAACTGCCAGCCTTCTGGTTAGCAGTCAAATGCCTTAGGTACCATGCCACCAGATGTGATGCAAACATACCCATGAATGTAGTAGAGCAAAGTTATGAAAGTTATGAAAACTTCTTAGTCGCAACCAAACACCTTGAGGGAATGACCTGCTGGGCCTGGAGGTTTGGGACCATAGCCTCAGGGACACTAAGGTCAACTGGCATAACATAGTCCATAAAGACAGTGTTGTACATCCTACTTTGGTGAGCAGTGACATGGGTCTTAAAAGTCTATAAGTGGCCATATAATGTGCAACTACTGGTCACTCTCCAACCACAGCAAAGAAGAGTTAAGAAAATAAAAGATGCAAGGAAACAAAGGACTAAGGGACCATGTGAACCCTAGTCTCAATGACCCTGAGATCAGAAGAACTAGATGGTACCCAGCTATCACTTCTGATTGCTCTGAAAGGGATCACGATAGGAGGTCCTGGATAGAGTGAGAGAAAAATGCAGAAAAAAACTCAAAATCATTAAAAAGACCAGGCTTATTGGTCTAAGAGACTGGTCCCTTGGCACTATGGCCCAAAGATACCCTTCAGGCCTGGAACTGAACTCACTCCTGTGGCTTAACATTAAGACAAATAATACCAAACCCAAAACCAAATTCACTGCTGTTGAGTCAGATCTGACTCACAGCAACCCCTCCTTGGCTTTCCAAGATGGTATCACTACAGAAGTAGATTGCCAATCTTCGTCCCAAGGAGTGGCTGGTGGGTTTGAACCACCAGTCTTCTGGTTAGCAGTCAAATGCCTTAGGCACTATGCCAAAGCCTGTAAGGTGAACAGTAACACTAGGGAGGTACATACTCCTAGAACAACCAAGCAGACAAGATCAAAAGGGCAGCATTTCTTCAAGGATAAAGCTAAGAAAGCTGGAAGGGATAGGAAAGAAGGATGAAAGGAAATGGTAAACACAGAGAGGAAGTAGGAAGAGTGCTGTTACATTGTGGGGATTGCAATGAATGTCACAAAACAAAATGTGTATGAATTGTTGAATGGAAAACCAATTTGCTCTGTAAAGTTTCACCCAAATCACAATTTGGAAAAAAAAAAAAAAATGAATGAAGTATGGAGTTTTAAATAGAAATATACCATTTGACCCACCAATCCTAAAGAAATGAGAGCCAGGAAACAGATATATGCACACTCATGTTCACTGCAGCACTATTCTGAATAAGCAAAGAGATAGAAACAACCTAAGTGCCCACAAACACATGAATAGATAAACAATTGTAGACACACACAATGGAATACTATGTAACATTAAAGACCAAGGAAGAATCCACAAAACACCTTATAACATGGATGAACCTGGAGGACATTATGCTTAATGAAAGAAGTCAATTACAAAAGGACAAATATTATGTGAGTCCACAATTATAAAAAGTCAAGAAAAAGTTTACACATGTGTGGTGGTTATGTTTGTGTGTCAACTTGGCTGGGCCTGGTTGAGTGGCTGGGCAGCTGGTGGTAGTTTTTCCCCATGATGAGACTGGCAATCAACTCCATGGTGGAATCTACCACTACCAGCTGAGGTGCTTGCTGAGAGCAAGGGAAATACAGAATGGGTGGAAGAAGGCAGTTCTGAATATCAGCTATGACCAAGTGATCGGTTGCAGAAACGAGGACTGTGATTGTTATATTTCATCAGGCGAAGGGGTAAGGTCTCCACTTAAAGGAACTAGGGAACTGGAGCCACCTAGTGGAGGAGATCGGTACAGATGCCAAGTTGACAAGGGTGGAATTGTGGTGGTTATGTTTGTGTGTCAACTTGGCTGGGCCTGGCTGAGTGGCTGGATAGCTGGTGGTAGTTATTCCCCATGATGAGACTGGCAATCAACTGCATGGTGGGATCCACCACAAGCAGCTGAGTAGCTGCCTTTGGGATGTGGTCTGCTTTCTGTGTATAATGAGAAGCCCTGAGGATGGTCTCTAGGCTATGGCATGCTTGGACCCTGCATGTAGCCGTGTCGTTGCTCAGCAGCCTGCCATGCTCTGCCAACTTTGGGACTTAAAATGGACTTAAGTTAATGGTTTGACGTGTGGTTTGGTAACATCGGGACTGTGCCTTTTTACTTGTCAACCTTGGGGCTTTTCAAGTAGCAGCCAGCAGCTGTCTGAGTGAAGAAACACCTCTAGCTCCAGTGGGCCAGGAGCAGGAGGCAGAGCTGGACCCCTAGGTTGAAGGGCTTTCACCCAGCCCTTAGAGCCTGGCACTTTCAACTTGGACTTAAAGCCTCCAAATTGTAAGAATAAACTCCTGTTTGTTAAGGCCATCCCATTTGTGGTATATTTCTTGTCAGAGCAGCACTAGGTAACCAGAACAACATGCAAAGAAACCTTCTTTGATGGTTACTGCAGATGGGATAGGAGGAGAGGGAAAACCACTAACTAGTTAAGAGACACATGTTAATTTGGATGAAGGGGAAGACAATCTACAAAAAGGGGTGACCAGCACAATATCACTAAGGAAAAGGAAGAGAAGGAGAAGTGCACAAGAGTTACAGACAACAAACGTAAGTACTATTTACATACACAATCCTACATTATCAGTAATAACATACATTAATATATGAGTGGATATGTAGGGAGATGATCAGGTATGGGCAAGTGAACAGGACTATACCCACAACCATGTAGAGGTCTGACAGATGATATTTCTTCATACATATTTGTATATACTATAAAAATATCCATGTATATAGTAGAGCAAATGGGGCAAAGTTATGAAAACTTCTTAGCCATAACCAAGCACCTTAAGGGAATGAGTCACTGGGCCTGGGGGGCTCAGGACCTTAGTTGTGGGGAACATCAAGCTCAAATGGCACAACATGGTCCACAGAAACAATGTTCTACATCCTACTTTGTTGAGTAGTAACTGGGGCCTCAAAAGTTTAAAAGCAGCCATCTAAGGTGTCACTATTGTTTTCTCCTCATCCAGAGCAAAGAAGAGGGAAGAAAATCAAAGACATACAGAAACAATTAGTCCAAGGGACGAGTGGACCACAGGAACCTCAACCTCCACAAGCCTGAGATCATAAGTAAATGGTGCCTGGATACCACTGCCAACCACTCTGAAAGGAATCACAATAAAAGGTCCTGGACAAAATGGGACCAAAAGGTAGAACAAAAATCAAAATAATAATAATAAACAGGTTTATGGGTCTAATAGAGAGTGGTGGAACCCCTGAGACTTTGTCCCTTAGTAATCTGTCAAACTTGGAAATGAACTCACTCCTGCGATTCAACTTTCAGCCAAACACAGACAGACCTATGGGGTGAACAATAACACCAGGGAGGTGTGTACTCCTTAGAACAATCAACCATATGAAATCAAAAAGGCAGCATCTGCACATGGATAAAGGTCAGAAGGCAGGAATGGACAGGGAAGAAGGACAGATGCAACCTCAAGGAGGAAGTGGGAAGAGTGCTGTTACATTGGGGGACTTCATTCAGTGTCACAAAAGAAAATAAGCATGAACAGTTGAACGGAAAACTAATGTGCTCTATAAACTTTCATTTAAATCACAGTAAAAACTTAAAAGTTAGAGTTTTATAGATGGAAGAGATTATCTAGTACAATTCTTTCACTTTTGATTAGATGATTAAAGCCCAGGGGTGATACAGTGATACTTGCCTACTGTCCTAGTGCTGGTCACTATGGTAGAGTAAAACTGATGATAAATTTCTGTGGACTTTGCAATGATACTATTTTAGTTTGTAAGCTAAATTCTTTCAAAAGAAAAAAGTAATTAACCTCATTACTTTCCATTTTTCTTCCAGATCTCCAAGTAGTCATGACTCACACTGGGGCTCCTGTGCCAATTTAATGCCTAGCCTTTTCCTTCTTAATATAGTGGTTCTCACACTTGAACATACATTAGGAGACACAGATTAACTGGTCCCATACTTAAGAGTTTCTGGTTCAGTACGTGTGGGGTGGGGCCCAATAATTTACATTTCTCACAATTTCCTAGGTCATCCTGTTGCTCCAGGGACCCTACTTTATAAACAACTGCCTTGATATAAAGTGATCTGAACATATTCACTTGACCTGGGCTTGCCTCACCAGCAAAATGGGAAGGCAAGAAGTGAATCAGATGATCTCCAAGGTGTCTTCCAACTCTAATTTGATATTTTTGTATTTTCTAGTGAATATACTACAATTTTCAGAATGAATCACTGAATTTGTGTAAGTTACATGCAAGTGGCAACGTTCATCTGATTTTGGCCAATCTTAAACTCAGACTAAGATGGACTAAGAAGAAAGGACTGGCCATCTGCTTCCAAAAATCAACCAGTGAAAACAATATGGATCATACACCAGTCTGGTCCAGTCATGGGGATTCCTCAGGACCAGGCAGCATTTCATTCTGTCATCCAGGGCCTACTCAATGGCAGCTAACAAAAGTAACACCTTCATAAAAGTCACATATGCATTACGCATTTTTATTTTATTTTCTCACTAGTTCTTACTCCTCCCTCAAAAAGTATTTTAACAGCTCAGAAAACTTAGTGACAGTTTTAAACATCAAATTTATATTAAAGTACTTAAAATACTCATTTATCTGGGTACATGTGACACAGTAATTAAATCATACCCATGTACGGCATAATGGCATAGTAACACAAGCATATATACATTCAAAGACACAAATTAGATAAGTGACTATTTTAAAGTTATATAATTAGAAATATTAACAAACCTTTTGCAGACTTCATAAATATTTTCTTTTTCTTCTTTAACAGCCATCTTGCCTAGAAACCCATACTGTGAAGAGATTATGGTTAAGTAAGTACAAGTAAATATCTCTGTATTCTATATTAAGTTATATGGCTTACTGGACTTTAGTATGTATTAGATGTCAATTAAATAATTAGTTTATGGCCAACCCTGAAAACAATTCTACTCCATATTATTTAAAATACTGCATATTGACCTTAAAAATTTCCATTGCTGCTTAGAAGTAAAATTAATATAAACAAATTCATTATTCCAGCTTTTGATATTACCTTTAATTATACAAGCCATCATTTCAAATTAATGTTGATAAGTAGAGCTGTTGTATTTCTTTTTATTCAGGAAAAAAAAGCTTTTAGTGATTTTTACTTTTAGGTAGTATATATGAACAGAAATGAAATTTATTTTTCATTAGAAACATTTAAATGCATTTTTAACATTACTATACTTAAAAGTAAGGAGCTCTGGTGGTATAGTGGGTAAGGCATTTGGATTCTAACCAGAAGGTCAGTGGGTCAAAGCCACCAACTGCTCTGCAGAAGGAAGAAGAGGTGATCTACTTTCATAAAGATTTAGAGCCTCAGAAACCCAATGAGGGTTCACTGTGAGTCAGAATCAACTCGATGGGAATGGGTTTGGTTTTTGGTATACTTAAAAGGAACTCTAGTGGCGTAGTGGGTAAGACATTTGGATGGTAACCAGAAGGTCTTTGGTTCAAAACCTACCAGCTACTCTGCAGAAGGAAGATGAGGTAATATCCTTCTGTAAAGATCTACAGCCTTGGAAACCCAATGGGGTCACTATGAGTCAGAATCAACTCGACAGCAGTGGGTATATTTAAAAGTATTTTACAACGAGTGTTTTCGGAACTGCGGTTTTCTAATTATAAAAAAGTTATATAAACTCATATGCTAAACTTTTGAAAAAACAGGCACCAAGAAAATAAACCTCTGCATTGCTCCTCACTGCAGTTGTCATAGATAGCCACCTTGATATCTCAGTTTATATCTCTCTAGTCTTTTTTAAAACACACTATCATATTTTACAATACTGGCACCTTACTGTATGTACTATTAGAACTCAGGAGGAAAACTATAAGAATCAACTGAAAAACATAAAACATTAGCATATGGAAAGACATACCATGTTCTTAGATGAGCCTATTTAAAGATAAAGATGTTAAATTCCCTCTCAATTAATACGACTACTTTAAAATGTGAGGTTAAAGCATTCTTAGATGGATACATGGGGAGAAAAACCAAGAATAGTTTAGATTTATAATACACCTTAGTATCTTTTAAAGCAAGCGTTCCTTCCTATTTTTTATTTTTCAGTTAATTAACAGAATGGTATTAGAGCAGGAATTAAACAATAAACAAAACAAAAAAGAAGTAAAAGAACAGTTCCATATATAAAAATTTTGAATTTATCAAAGATAGTGTGATGGTTACTTTTCTGTGTCAACTTGGCTAGGCTATGGTGCCCAGCTGTTAGGTCAAACACTAGTCTAGATCTGTTATGAAGCAGTTACATGTGATTAAATCAGTTGATTTTAGGTAAAGCAGATTGGCCAACATAATTTGAATGGACCTCATCCAGTCAGCTGAAGGCCTTAAGAGCAAAAAGGGAATTTTCCTAGGGACTATTCTCTGGGAGCTCTGGTGGCGTAGTGCCTAAGGCATGTGATTACTAACCTGCTAACCAGAAGGCTGGTGGTTCAAACCCACCAGCCACTCCTCGGAAGGAAGGTTGGGCAATCTACATCCGTAATGATACTGCCTTGGAAACCCAGGAAGGAGTCTCTATGAGTCGGATCCGACTCCACGGCAGTGGGTTTGGTTTGGTTTTATCCTGTCTCTACACTACAAATATCTTTTCAGAATTCCCCACTCTCCTGATTTTGGGACATAAGATTGACAAAATCTCTAGCCTGCTGTCTGACCTATAGATTTTGGATGTGTCAGGCCCCCCCCAACTGCATGAGCCAATTCCTTAATATAACGCACACACATGCTTTTCTTTCTCTCTCTCTCTCTCCTTACTGGTTTTGTCTTTCTAGAGAACCCTGATTAAGGCAGACGGCATTTAAAATTTGTGAGAAAATGATTTAATAAATGGTAGTGGAAAAACTGACTAGTCAATTGGATAGAAAATGATCTTGGTCTCAACTCATTGTATGCTAATGTATATTTTAGGTTCATTAAAGATTTAAATATAAAACAGGGAATCCTGAAAGTACCAAAAGAAAAGAAAGGCAGTTATTTGCATCACGTGGAGGGTGGGGAAAGTCCAAGCATGACACCAAGGTACAAACCATGAAGTAGGATAACAAGTTTAACTACACAAATTTTGAAGATTTTCATATGCTCAGAGATTAGTAAGTGTACAAGAGCCTAAAGAAACAAGGAAAGGAAGAAAGGAAGGGACTGTTTACACATTCTTCCAAGATGAATTTCAGAGTTTTAAAAAATGTAAACAATAAATGACACCCATAAAAACACTGGAAGAAAATTTTAATCATGAAGTAGGGCTTCTCAGAATATCACTCATAACTCAGAAAACATAAAATAAAACTCATAAGATTTGATTAAATAAAAATGAAAAGATTTTTCAAGGTAAAAAGCTCTTAAACCAAGTCAAAACACAACTAAAAAAAACAGGAAAAAGTGTGGCAACCTATGACAAAGAACAGGTATGTTTAATATATGAAGTGTTTCTACAAATAAAAAAAAAGACCAAAATCCCAGAAGGAAAAACAAAAACCTGTCAAACTAGATTCTATACCCAGTGAATATTAGTTTTCAAAAATGTAAGCAAAATACGGACATTTTCAGAAATACAAAGGCTGAAATAATTTATTATTAGCAGACACACACTATAAGAAATATTAAAGGATGTCCTTCAGGCAGAAAAACATGATCATGAGATGGTAATATGAATTTACAAAAAGGAGTAAAGAGTACCTGAGTACCCTGTGTCAGAGCTTCTTCTGACCATGGCCCAGGCTGTCCCGCAGCCCTTCAGGGCTGGGAACTAAGGTCAGACAATGGGGTCCTGCTTCCTCCCTGGCCCTGAGGGTGGCCCACGTTCAGGACACTGCTGCTGCTGCCCTGATCTCAGCCCCGTATGGGCATCTAGGACCTGCTGGGCAGCATCTCATCCCTGCCGGTCCCATTCCACCACCCCTTCTGCTCCACCTGGTACCCTGGTGGCTTAGGGAGACTGTGCCCCCCTGCCATTGTGGGCAGTAAGTTTCCTTTCTAGGTGCACATGGGGTTAGGGACCTCAGTATTCATTAAGATGTATGTCGCTAATGCACAAAATAGTTGGCTAACAGACTTTTCACTACTGTTGTAAATGTGAAATGTTGGATAATAAAATAATTGCTAACTGAATAATTAAATAAAGTGCTGTGATTTCATCTGAAAGTAAATTCTGGTAAGTTAAAAATATAAAGTCTGAAACAATCACTGCAAAAATAAAGAGCTATAGCCAATAAGGAAACAATGAAGATTAAACTGAATCATAAAATGCACACCATTTATCTAAAAGAATACAAAAATCAAAACAAAAGAAAAAGGAACAAAGAACAGATGGGACAAATAGAAAACAAAAAGAGCAAAAATGACAGATTTAATTGTAACCATATTAATGACACCAAGTGTGTATAAACACTCAAATGAAAAGATAGAGCTTGTTAGATTGGGTAAAAAGAAAGCAAAACCCAACTCTATGCTGCCTGTAATAAACACATGTTAAGTACAAAGACACAACAGGTTAAAAGAAAAGGATAGAGAAACTGTTATAGGAATAAAATGTGAAATTCCATGCTAGGTGCTTAGCAGTAGCTAGCATATAGTAAATGCTCAAAACATATTGGCTATCATCATTAGCAAACTACTATGCAAATATGTTTGAGTTTTTTTCAATTCCTGTTATAGGACATTTCTAGCATTTAAAAGACTATTTGCAAATGAGGTTCATATTCAATCATGCATTCAACAATTATTTGTGTTACTACTCTATATTACCACTGCTATAGTGCTAGAAAATGGACAAAATTCCCTGTCTTCATGGAATGTATGTTCTATCAGGGAGAGATAATGATAAAGACAAATAAATATACGGTATTTTATACAATTGGTCAATGTTCAACTATTTCAGGACATAGCACATGATCAAGAACCAATGGTACTGAAGGAAGAAGTTGAGGTTGCACTGAAGGAATTGGTGAAAAACATGGCTCTAGGAACTGACAGAATATCCACTGAGATGTTTCAACAAATAGATGTAGCACTGGAGGTGCTTACTTGTTTATATCAAGAAATCTGGAAGACAGCTACCTGGTCAACTAACTGGAAGAGACTGGATATTTGTGCCCATCCCAAAGAAAGGTGATCTGACAAAATGTGGAAATTATTGAACAACATCATTAATATCACACCCAAGTAAAATCTTGAAGATAATTCAAAAACAGTTACAGCAGTATATTGACAGGGAATTTTCAAAAATTCATGCTGAATTCAGAAGGGAACATGAAATAAGGGATATCATTACTAATATCAGATGGATCTTTGCTGAAAGCAAAGAATGCCAGAAAGATGTCTACTTGTGTTTTATTGACTATGCAAAGGCATTCGACTATGTAGATCGTAACAAATCATGGAAAATACTACAAGGAATTGGAATTCCAGAACACTTAACCGCTCTCATGGGGAACCTGTACATAGACCAAGAGGCTGCCATTTGAACAGAACAAGGCAGATATTGCATGGTTTAAAATTAGGAAGTATGTGCGTTAAGGTTGTATCCTTTCACCATACTTATTCAATGTGTATGCTGAGGAAATAGTCTGAGAAGCTGGGCTATATGAAGAAGAACACAGCATCAAGATTAGAGGAACACTCATTAACAACCTGCAATATGCAGAAAACACAACCTTGCTTGCTGAAAGTGAAGATGACTTGAAACACTTACTGATGAAGATCAAAGACTACAGTCTTAAGTATGGATTGCACCTCAACATAAGGAAAATGAAAATTCTCACAACTGGACCACTAAGTAATATCATGATAAATGGAGACAAAAGTGAAGTTGTCGAAGATGGCGGACTAGGCAGAAGGATTGCACAGACCCTCTTCAACAAAGAAAAGGGAAACCAATTAACACAGACACAGA
>NW_006921837.1:1367422-1369378 GCF_000298275.1 Orycteropus afer afer
AAAAAAAAAGTGAAGTTGTCAGGGATTTCATTTTACTTGAATCCACAATTAATACCCATGGAAGCAGCAGTTAGGAAATCAGATGTCATATTTCACTGGGAAAATCTGCTGCAAAAGACCTCTTTACTATACAACTACAAGACCAGAAGAACCAGATGGTGCCCAGCTACCACTGTCAACCACTAGGAGGGAGATCTATGTAGGAGATCCTGGATAGAATGGGGAAAAATGTGGAACAAAACTCAAAATCATTTAAAAAGAGAGAGCCTGGTGGAACCCCTGAAACTAAGACTCCTAGCTGTCTATCAGGTCTGGAATTGAACCCACTCCTATGGCTTCTGGCCAAACAAAAGAAAGGTATATGAGCCGAATACTTACATTAATGTAAGTAGATACATTCCTTGGAGAGATCAATCATGGAAGAATAGAAGGGTTGTGTATGGACAGGGAGGCAGCTTGTGGGGCAGGAGTGCATGGGAGGGAAGGACACAGGGAAGAGGTGGCTAAGGGGAGCAAGTGGGAAGAGAGCTGTTGTATTGTGGGAGATTACAGTCAATGTCATGAGACAAAGTATATGTGAACTGCTATATGGAAGATGAGTTTGTTCTGTAAACTTTTACCCAAATCACAATAAAATTAAAAAAAAAAAAAAAAGGCCTTTTTAAAGTATTAAGAAGCAAAGATGTGGAGATGGAGGAACAGGCAGACAAGCGACACAGACCCTCTTCAACAAAGAAAAGAAAAACCAATTGACAGAGATACAGAAGATAATCCTAGAGCCCTGGGCTTTGAAAGGAACTATACAGAAATGGATTAGGCACCAACTAATGGAAAAACCTGAACAAAAACAGTGAGTACAGAGACAGTCAGAGCTGCAGACTGTCAGCTACTCTGAAGGGACCAACAGGCTGAATTATTTCCAAGTGGTATTGGGACCTGAGAACTGACCTAAAGATCAGCCCTGGTCACCAAGGGCTGCAGGGACGACTGCGCTGGAGGCCTATGACTAGGAAGGAAACCAGCAAGGAGGAAGACAACCTGAGCTGTTGACTTTCCACTGTCTGGAGGGCACAGCCATTTTGACTGTTTACATGTGGCAGCCATTTTGAATGTTTAAAAGAGACAGCCATTTGGATATTTAATGTGTCTGAGGGTGCAGCCATTTTGAATCTTTATAAGTGGCAACAATTTTGGATTTTAAAGTGACAGCAGTCTCATTTGGATTCCATGAACCCAAGAATAGGACAAGGTTGGCAGGGACATATGAGAGGCTGACAATAGGAAAGGAGACAGGTGGTGAGTGTGTAAGTACTGTCAACTGGTGAATAGAGGAGCACAGCACAGAACCCTCCTTGTGTAGCTAACATACAAACAAAACAAAGAAAAGAAAATCGTGGGCAAGTCACTCTAACATACAATCACCAATTAAATATAAACACAAAAACATCATACTGCCTCAGAGACAACAGAGCATCACAGTGCACACAACGAAGCAAGATAAAGCAAGAAAAACAAGGGATCAGGATACAAACCCAAAACACATCCCAGAGGAAGACGCAGCATTGGAACTCCATGATAAGGAATTCAAAAGAATTATATTTAGGTATCTTCAACGAATTGAGAGACATATCAAGGAAAACACTGAGAAAACTGAGGAAAACACAGAGAAAACCCTACAACAATTTTGAAAGATAATACACGAACAAAATGACAAAATAAATGAAAAATTATAAATGATACAAAATCTACATACAGAAATCCAGAAGACAAATACTAAAATTTACAGAAATAGGTAAGACATTGAACGGGCAAAGGAACAGAATTGAATCAATGGAAGACAGAATTAGTGTGAGACTGAAGATAAATACCTCAAAACTTCTTTGTAAAGGATCAATCAGAAAAAAAGATCAAAACAAAATGAAGAAACCCTAAGGTTCATGTGGGATACCATCAAAA
>NW_006921837.1:1369783-1379746 GCF_000298275.1 Orycteropus afer afer
AAAATTGTCCCTCAAATATGATGGTGAAATTAGGACATTTCCAGATAAGCAGAAATTAAGGGAATTTGTTAAAACCAGACCAACCTTACAAAAGATACTAAAGGGAGCCCTTTGGACAGAGAAGCAGCAACAGCCAACAATAACCGACCATTAACACATATGATGATATAACCCAAAAAGAGGGAGAAAACTGTGTCATTACAGAACTTCTAGATGGTAGGGAAGTCAAGACATATATATATATATATATAGTTCTTGTATCTCAAGATAGATGGACTGCTCTAAACATGCTCTAAACATGGGAAGAAAATGATAACTATTATAACTATAGGTAACAGAGTAACCTCAAAGAAAAATGATAAACCTTCACATCAAAATAAAGAGGACCAGCACAAATATTTAGCAAATACTAAAACAAAATCAACGAAGGAATAACACAATTCATAAATGAAACAAGCTCAGCATAGAAAATTATATGGAACAAAGAAATCGACACCATGAAAAAGTACATAACAAAAATAACAGCAACAAATTCTTACTTGTCGATAATTACATATCTGGCAAGGGACTTATCTCTAAGATTTATGGAAAACTCCAACACCTCAACAACAACCCAATTGAAAAATGGGCAGAAGACATGAATAGATACTTCACTAAGGAGGATATTCAGGTAACCAACTAATACATGAAGAGATGTTAACAATCATTGGCCATCAGAGAGATGCAAATCAAAATAACAATGAGATACCATCTCACCCCAGCACTGATGGCAAGGTTCAACAAGACAGAAAATAACAAATGCTGACAGTGATGTGGAGAGATTGGGGACTCTAATACACTGCTGGTGGGACTGTGAAGTGACACAACCACTGTGGAAAGCAATATGGCGATTTCTTAGAAAGCTGGAATTGGAGATACCATTTGACCCAGCAATCCCATTTCTAGGTATATATACTAGAGAGGTGAGAGCCAGGACAGGAACAGATATACGCACACTCATGTTCATCGCAGCACTATTTACAATAGCAAAAAGGTGGAAACAGCCTATGTGCCCATCAGTGGAGGAGTGGATGACCAAACTATGGTACACATACATAATGGAATGCTATGCAGCACTAAAGAATAATGTAGAATGTGTAAAACACTGCAAAATATGGATGAACTTGGGAGGACATTATGCTGAGTGAAATAAGTCAATCACAGAAGGACAAATATAGTATTAGTTTGTTGTTGTGGAGGGTCAAGGAAAGGTTTATATATGGAGGGAAACTTTGTTGGTTGCTGGGGGGGGAGGGGAGGGGAGAGAACACTGCAAAAAAAAAAAAAGCACTGACCCATGTTACTTTAGTTTTGTGTATTTTACTGTACATAAATTGTATTTCAATAAAATGCATTAAAAGAAAAAAAAAGAAGCAAAGATGTCACTTTGAAGACTAAGGCGCACCTGACTCAACCCATGGTATTTTCAATTGCCTCATATGCATGTGAAAGCTGGACAATAAATAAGAAGACTGAAGAAGAGATGATGCCTTTGAATTGCAGTAGTGGTGAATACTGAAAATACCACGGACTGCCAAAAGAATGATCTGTCCTGGAAGAAGTGTGGCCAGAATGCTCCTTGGAAGCAAGAAGGGCCAGACTTCATCTCATCTACTTTGGTCATGTTGTCAGAAAGGACCATTCCCTGGAGAATGATATCAGGTGTGGTAAAGCAGAGGGGCAGTGAAGAAGGGGAAATATGAGTAAAGATCTGAAAGAAATAAAAAAGCCAGTCATACCATTTTCTAGGGAAGAACATTCCAGGCATAGAAAATGACAAAAGCAAAGGCCCTGAAGTAGGACAAAGCCTGGCATGTTTTCAAGAATAGCAAAGAAGCTCATGTGGTCAGTGATGGATGAGAGTAGTAAAATAACCAGAGTGGTAAAAGGGTGGAGAGGAGGTACTGGGGGCTTTGACTCTTAATAATATTAGAAACTAATGGATATTTTGAAGCAGAATGACATGATTTGACTCATGCTGTGTTAAAAGACTACAAGAGGACAAGCATAGAAGCAGGAGGCTACTTTAATAACTGAATCAAGAAACGACACTGGCCTTGACCTGAATGGAAAGCAGACAGTTTCTATACATTATCTGAGCCAACAGCATGATTTCCTCAGTCTGGGCATGGACTGAGAAAAATGAGAGAAAAAGAAAGCAAAGATAACTAAGGCTTAGGGCTTGAGCAATTATAAGGATGGAGTTGCCATTAACAGCGAAAGGGATGATTATAGGGTGTGCTGGTTTGCAGTAGGGAAGGGGATAGGTATCAGGAGTTCAATTTTGGACATGTTGAGATGCTTAACTGGCCATCTAAGTGGAAAAATAAAGTAGACAACTAGACACAAGGACCTGCAGTTCAGAGAAATCTGAGCTGGAGAGAGAAAGTTGGAAGTCCCAGCACATAGATGGCATTTAAACCAATGAGATTAGAAAAGACTAGGGAACACGTCTAGATAGAAACAAAGAACAAATTCAAGGTCTGGGCTGTGGGGCACTTGGCAGTTTGAACCCATTCCATGGGAGAAAGACAAAGCAGTCTGCTTCTGTAAAGATTTACAGCCTTGGAAGCCCTATAGGCAGTTCTACCCTATAAAGCCTCTGTAGTCAGTGGGTTTGGTTTTTATAGGCACGTGAGCTACTTTATTTTTGGGAACTTAGGAAGGTCTTTTTCAATTACTTCAATTTTCTCGATGAAGTATGGAACAAGTTGTTAGTTTTGAGGATAGATGAGGAGGCAATGGAGGTTTAAGAAGAAAGTATGAAATGACTGTCTAGGAGTCAATTAAATTGTATAAAAGCTTCAGGCAATCATATACATTACTTGGCAGAAAATAAAACCAAAAACCTGATACCAAAAGTTTTCCCTAAATATCACACACTAGTGGTATGTTTTGGCATCAGGTTAGGTTTAGCTCTATTTCCTGTACCTTCTACATCTATGGTCAAATGACTTATAATAATGGCCCTCAGGTTTCATCATATTCTAAAATTTCAAGGAAAATCAGACAATATAGTCAGAATTTGTATTTAATGAGGCAAAAATAGGCAACATTTTGCTCAGAAAAACTTAGATAAGATTTGAGAAAAACTTCAGATACCGAAAAAGCTAAATATGTAATTAAACAGTACCCCTCATTTTCCAAGAAAAAGGAAACCTTGCTTATATTGTGTTTATGCAAAGAATCAAGCCATATATCCCATAGTTATTTTTTTAACCAATAAAAAGGTGTTACAGTTGTCACTTGACACTGTTATGACGAATTTCTGCATAACCACTATTTAAAACAAGAAATAAAACGCAAAAACATTCCCTAGTACCTTCTCTTCTAAGTCTGAACCTTTCATATGTTCACTGACGTTTCCCAGTTTTTCATTTTCAGAGGTCTCATTGGTAACTTCTCCTAAGGAAACACTTACACCTTTGGATTCATGCTTTATCTCATTTGCTGAAAAGAAATAATATTCAGCTGTAAAAACTTTAAGTGACAAAATAACAATGTTATTCAAAGACTACTCTAAAAATGAGTTAGAATTCAGAGGCTCTCTTAAGGTCCGGTGTGACAAATACAGAGTTTTCAGCAAATTATACACTAAATCCTCCCCCTTTATAAAAATAACTTCATTATATGGCATAAAAAGAATCTGGAGTAATATAAAATTGAAAGACATTTTAATACATTTAAAAATCGTTCTTGCCCATGTATAGCTGTTTACAATATATCTTTAAAACTTGAAAGTCAAAGTAAATTTATATTAAATTAGTTTCTGTGAAGTAAAGATCCAGGTAAATAATATTATTAGTTGCTAATTACTAAAATTTTTACAAAGACTTAGATTTAAAATGTGAGCTAACTATAACAATTCATATACATTTTGTTTTGTTACATTCACTGCAATCCCTACAATGTAACAGCACTCTCCCCTCTTCCTTCCTCTGTTTACCATTTCTCTTAGTCTTTCTTTCTCATCCCTTCTTGCCTTTTGAACTTTATCCCTGAGCAAGTGCTGCCCTTTTGATCTCAAGTGGTTGATTGTTCTGAGTACACTTCCCTGGTGTTCCTGTTCATCTTTCAGGCCTACTCTGAAAGTTGAGCCATGGAGGTGAATTCAGTTCCAGTTTTGAAGGGTGTCTAAGGGCTATGTCTCAAGGTTTCTACTAGTCTCTATCAGGCCAGTAACCTGGTGTTTCTTTATGATTTTGAGTTTTGTTCTACATTTTCCTTCCATTCTGTCCAGGACCTTACCTTGTAATCCTTCTCAGAGTGGTCAGCAGTGGTAGTTGGCACTATCTAGTTCTGGTCTCAGGGTCATGGAAGCTCAAATCTTTTGGACTGTCACCTTTAAATATATATTTCAATTTCAAAATAAAAACACCTGAGGCTAATTATCTATCTTTTGTAGATGAAGCCTATCATAGTTATTTTTATCAAATGGAAAAGTCCTCAAAATGTGGCCAGCCAACCAGTCATACTAAAATGGAGAAAAACTGAGAAACTGTAAAACAAAGGGTTAACAGATTTCAAAATAAGAAACTTCCCATTCTAATGTGGAACAAAACTCAAAATCATTTGGGGGAAACAAAGGGGGGGGACGGACCAGGTTTTTTGGACTGATAGAGCCTGGTGGAACCACTGAGACTATGGTCCCTAGCTGCCCTTCAGGTCTGGAATTGAACCCACACCTGTGGCTTCCAGCCATACAAAAGACAGGTATATGAGTTGAACATTTACCTGAGGTAGATACACTCCTTGGAGAGAATAATCATGGGAGAAAGAAGGGCTGTTTATGCACAGGGAGACAGCTCAGGTGGCAGGAGTACATGGAGGGATGGACACAGGGAAGAGGTAACTATTGGGAGGAAGTGGGAGGGGAGCTGCTGGATTGTGGTAAATTGTAGTCAGTGTCATGAGACAAAGTGTATGTGAACTGCTGTATGGAAAGTGAATGTACTCTGTACATTTTCATCCAAATCACAATAAAACAAAAAAAGGAAACTTCCCATTCTAGAAATTTCATTTTGATTAGGCCTGAATGGAGATTAAAAAAAAAGATATTTCCACATTGGATATTCTAAAAATGTCCAATCCAATCTTACCTGCTAACAAAGAAGGGCAGACATCTGACTTCATCAATCCAGGGTCCAGTATAGGAAGTTCTCTATTATAAAGCCAAAAGAGCTTAAACATTATTTTCCAAGCAAAATTATTCATCTCTTTAAACACCACACAATACTAGCTTTAGCAACTGGTGGGCATAACTTCATGTCATCCAGGGCAAAGTACTATACTGGGATTCAGGACTCAGCACACCCAGGCATACCCCTCATTTGCTTCACAATCACATAGTGCCTCAAGGTTAGGGAGTGCTGCCATTCAACTCTTTTACTCAGAGAGAACCCAATAAGATATAACAAGCAGCATTACGCCAATAGAAGGTAGTGTTTAACTTCTAATCCCAAGCATATATAAGTATGCTTTCAGTGTAAAAGGGAAATATCTTGAGAGCAAGAGGTTGAGGGTTTTTTTTGTAGTCTCTGAAGACAACATACCATTATAAAGGCCAAAGCTAACCTGGGATCAAATACTGTTCTGCCACTTACTGTATAATCTGTGGCAAAATTATCTAATTTCTTTGGTCTAATCTTATTTGTAAAATGAGAATACCACCCACCTATAAGGTTATTGTGAGGATTAAATGAGATAAAATGTCCTCAAAGCCAATAGCATAAGATCAACAAATAAAAAGCACATATATAGCAGCCACTCAAATATAAAGTGCCAAACACTATTCCATGTTTAAAAATTTAGATAAAAATTTCAAATACATGAAAGTACACAGTACAAAATACAATAAACATCTATAATCCCACCATTTACTCATTTAATAAACAGGTTTTATTAAACATATCTACAACTGCTCTTCATCAGTACAGGATGATTTCCTAGCCAAGAAAGAAGAAAACAAAACATTTTGTGTACAATGTTCTTTGAAGTCATTGAAAAATATTGAGCATTTTCGCAACATATACCCTAGAATCATCAGAAGTACACAGTTTAAAGGGTGGGAAAATAACAATACAAACAGAAAGAACATACACACACATGCAAATCTCTTTTCTGAACCCAGACTTCTCTCTAGATTTATATCTAGCTGTCTATCAGAATATTTTCATTTCAGTATCTCAAAGTCCTCTTCAATGCAACATGACTAAATGTGACCTCTTAAACCTGCCTGAATCTTACCCTTTTGCATCTGAGATGAATGGTAATATCCTCAGAGATTCAAAAAAAAAAAATAATAAAACTTCCTCTGCCTCACCCCCCTCTGATTAATCAACTTTCACTTCTTGACTCTCTCTCAGATTCAGCCATGTTCTATACTTCAACTTCCACATCTGTGTTTGAAGACACCATGTCCTTTGGGTCTAATTATTAAAGTAGCTCCATACCAATTTATTCTCCAGACCACAGAATAATGATTTTAAAAATGTAAATCAGATAAAATTCTTCTCTACTTTAAAAAAGTCCAGGGAATTCCTATTTGCTCTAAGAATACATATCAAACTCACCATAAGTTCTAGTTAATTGACTTTCCTCTGCCCAACACCATAGTTGTCAGAGAGAATGGATGGAGATCCACTAACGAGTCTTAAAAAGCCATGCCAAGTAATTTACACTCTATCTTCGGGTGGCTGAGAGCCATTGTAAGCATTCACTGGCAGATCAATTTCTATTTCTGAATAACCACTATAGCAGAAGATATACTAAGAGAATTCAGAATACATAACCAGGAGCCCATTTTTGTGGTGGAGTGATTAAGGCATTCAGCTGCTAACCAAAATGTCAGCAGTTCAAATATACCAACTGCTCTGCGGTAGACAGATAAGGCAGTTTGCTTCTATAAAGACATACAGCCTTGGAAACCCTATGTGGCAGTTCCATTTCCACTCTGTCCTATAGAGTCACTATGAGTCAGAATCAACTTGATGGCAGTGGGTTTGGAAAGAAGAAGATAAGTAAGATAATAGCAGTGAGAACTGAAAACAGTCATGAGAGATATTAAAGTAACACCATGAAGAGGATTAAGTGACCCAACATGACCATAAATACAGGAGAATTGAAGGATGGAGATGTTTATGAAGTTTCTAATTATCCTGAAAGTTCCATTCATAAATAGGTATAGCAAATGTACTGCTTAATTTCAAAGAATTAAACAAGTATTTATAATACTGCTGGTAGTTTATACAGGCACAATTTTTTTTTTAAATGATGATACGGCACTCTTATAAGAAGTTTACTTTTGTTTTGAAGTGGAGAGACACAAAGAAGTTCAATTAATCTAAATTAAAAGTATGTAATAAACATAACTGTAGTCTGCCTAAATATTTTACAGTTTTACACTGATGGAGTAGAAAGTAAGTTTGGCATTGATGCAATGGGAAAGGGAATAGAAAAGGAATAATGAAGAATTGTTGATTTTATTGCCTCGAAGATGAAGGAATAGGCTGACAAGTGACACAGACCCTCTTCAACAAAGAAAAGAAAAATCAATTGATAGAGATACAGAAGATAATCCTGGAGGCCTGAGCTTTGAAAGGAATTATACAGAAGTGCATTAGGCACCAACTAGTGGAAAAACCTGAACGAAAACAGTGAGTACAGAGATGGTCGGAGCTCTGGACTATCAGCTACTCTGACGGGACCAACAGTGTGAGCACTTCCAAGTGGTGCTGGGACCTGAGAATTAACCTAAAAAAGATCAGCCCTAGTCACCAAGGGCTGCAGGAACGACTGAGCTGGTGGCCTATGAATAGGAAGGAAACAACAAGGTGAGAGACAACCTGAGCTGCTGACTTTCTGCTGTCTGGAGGGTGCAGCTATTTTGATTGTTTACACGTGGCAGCTATTTTGGATATTTAAAGTGACAGAGGGTGCAGCCATTTTTAATCTTTACAAGTGGCAACCATTTTGGATTTTAAAGTCATAGCATCCTCATTCGGATTCCAGAGACCGAAGAATAGTTTCTGTTTGCCAAGGTCAGCAGGGACATACGAGAGGCTGACAACAGGAAAGGAGTTGGTGAGTGTGTAAGTGCTGCCCACTAGCACATAGAGAAGCACAGCATAGTACCCTGCTTGCATAGACTGTAAATACAAACAAAACAAAGAAAATAATAATCGTGGGCAAGTCACTCCAACATACAATCACCAATTAAATAAAAACACAAAAACGTCACAATGCCTTGGAGACAACAGAGCATCACAGTCCAAACAAAGAAGCAAGATAAAGCAGGAGAAACAAGGGACCAAGACACAGAGCCAAAACACATCCTTGAGGAAGACGCAGCATTGGAACTCCATGATAAGGAATTAAAAAAAATTATATTTAGGTATCTTCAGCGAGTTGAGAGACAGATCAAGGAAAACACTGACAAAATAGAGGAAAACAAAGAGAAAACCCTACAACAACTTTGAAAGGTAATACAAGAACAAAATGACAAAATAAATGAAAAATTAGAAATGATACAAAATCTACACACAGAAATCCAGAAGATTAATACTATATTTTCAGAAATAGGTAAGACATTGAATGGGCAAAGGAGCAGAATTGAATCAATGGAAGACAGAATTAGGGAGATTTAAGGCAAATACCCAAACACTTCTTTGGAAAGGGATACATCAGAAAAAAGATCAAAACAAAATGAAGAAAGCCTAAGGTTCATGTGGGGCACTATCAAAAGGAATAACCTACATGTAATCGGAATTCCAGAACAGGAAGACACAAATAAAACCACAGAGAAAACTGTCAAAGATTTGTTGGAATAGAGTTTTCCTGGTATGATGAAAGATGAGAATATATCCATTCAGGAAGTCCAAAGAACGCCAAACAGGATAGACCCCAAAAGAAAATCACCAAGACATATCATCATCAAACTCACCAAAATGAAAGACAAAGAAAGAATCATGAGAGCAGCATGGGAAAAATGAAAAGTTACCTACAAGGGGCAACCAGTAACACTAAGCTCATATTTCTTGGCAGAAACCACGCAGGAGAGAAGACAATGGGATATAAAACCCTGAAAGAGAAAAATTTCCAACTAAGAATTATGTACCTAGCAAGACTGTCCCTCAAATATGATGGTGAAATTAGGACATTTCCAGATAAGCAGAAATTAAGGGAATTTATTAAAAGCAGACCAACCTTACAAGAGATGCTGAAGGGTGCCCTTTGGACAGAGAAACAACAACAGCCAACAACAACTGACCATTAACACACATGATGACATAACCCAGAAACCAACCCAGCTATGGAATTATCCAAAGTAACTAAGCCTACAAGATTGTAAACAAGGAACCAGAGACATCATTTGATAAATGAGGACAACTACAAACCAAAAAGAGGGAAAAAACTGTGTAGTTACAGAACTTCTAGGATGGTAGGGGGGAGCTCTGGTAGCGTAGTGCCTAAGGCACTTGACTGCTAACCAGAAGGCTGGCGGTTCAAAACCACCAGCCACTCATTGGAAGGAAGGTTGGGCAATCTACTTCCGTAATGATACTGCCTTGGAAACCCAAGGAGGGGTCGCTATGAGTCAGGTGCAACTCAACAGCACATAACAACAACAACAACAACAAGATGGTAGGGAAGTCAAGACAACTACAAGATAGAACGGACTATTCCAAACATGGTAAGAAAACTATAAATCATAGGGTAACCTCAAAGAAAAATGATAAACTTTCACATCAAAAAAGAGGACCAGCATAAATATTCAGCAAACACTAAAACAATAGCAATGAAGGAAGTGATAACATGATTCATAAACAAAATGAGCTCAGCATAGAAATTTATATGGAACAAAGAAATCGACACCACCAAAAAGCACATAACAAAAATGACAGCAACAAATTCATATTTACTGAT
>NW_006921837.1:1379886-1381885 GCF_000298275.1 Orycteropus afer afer
ACACATAATGGAATGCTATGCAGTACTAAAGAATACTGTAAGATGGCAGAATAGGCAGAAAGACTGCACAGACCCTCTTCAACAAAGAAAAGGGGAACCAATTAACACAGATACAGAAGATAATCCTGGACCCCTGAGCCTTGAAGGGAAGGATATACAAGTGGACTAAACTCCAACGAGCAGAAAGTTTTGCAAGAAAACACCAAAAAGGAGACACATGGAGCTGCAGTTTGGCAGCAATCCTGATGGCACAGACAGCTTGGATATTACTGAGTGGTGTTAGGACCTAAGAATTAACCTAAAAATCAGCCCTGCTAGCCAGGGACTGCATGGAGGACTGCTCTGGTGGCTGGAGAATAAAAGGAAAGCAGAGAAGAGGAAAGTGGACTGAGCTGTGGACTTTTGCCTGTCTGGAGGGTACAGCATTTTGAATGTTTACAAGTTGCTTGACCATTTTGGATACCTAAAACGACAGCATTTTTCCAGATTCCAGGGACTTAAGGACGGGCTCCACTTGCTGGGAACCGCAAAGACATCCTGGACGCACAGACTACTAGAAAGGTGTGACATTCCCCTTGTTCTTATACCCCAAACCCTATTGGTGAACGGAAATGTAACCATCCCTCATTCCCATCCACCTTCTAGGCTGGCAGGAATTCCATCCCAGTCTGGGTGCTCCCACGGAGCCTGGTTGCCCTGCCCAGCCTGTCCAGATTCTTTTTTTTTCTTTATTTTTCTCTGTTATAAAACTACTACTGTTGTTATTACTTTTGTACTTTTTATTATTATACTTTATTCTTCCCTTCCCAGGTTCCAGTTTTTAGCTTTTTTTCTTTTCCCTGTTCCTGGTTCCAATTTTTTTTCTTTCTTTCTTGTGGGTAATCCTGTTCCTTGTTTTTCTTTTTGTGTCTTTCCCATTTTCTCCATCATTATTCTTCCTATCTACTTTTTCCTCTTATTGCCCTCTTCCCAGATATTGTGATGTTTTTTGTTTTGTTCTTCTCCTTTTTCTCTTTTTCAGTTACTGTTCCTGTGTGATTACACGGTGTGTTTTTTGTCCATTTGCTTTTACTTTTTTGATGGTTATTCAATTGTTATTTTTGTCTGAGTGGGAGGCAGCAACAGTCCTCATACGACACCTCCTTCTCCACCAACAGACCTATGATAAACAACCAGCAAGAAGGGCCTCCCTGATCCTTAGCTGCTCTTCACAAACAGAGATCTAAATACAATAACATCACAATGTTTCAGAAACAAAAGACCATCACAGTCCACACAAAGAAGCAAGATAAAGTGGTAGAAACAAGGGAACAGGATACAGATGTAGAACACATCCCTGAGGAAGAAACAGCATTGGAACACCTTGATAAGGAATTCAAAAGAATTATATTTAGGTATCTTCAAAGGATTGAGAGACAGATCAAAGAGAACAAAGACAAATACCTAGAAGAATTTTGGAAGAAAATACAAAAACAAAATGACAAAAATGAAAAATTAGAAATGATTCCAAATCTACAGATGGAAATTCAGAAGATTAATATTAAATTGTCAGAAATAGATAACACATTGGAAGGGTAAAGAAGTAGAATTGATGCAATGGAAGACAGAATTAATGAGATTGAAGACAAATACCTGAATACTTCAATCACAAAAAATATCCAAACAAAATGAAGAAAGCCTAAGGCTCATGTGGGCAGCATCAAAAGGAGTAACAAGTGTGTCATTGGAATACCAGAACAGGAAGACACAAATAAAACCACTGAGAAAATTGTCCAAGATTTGTTGGAAGAGAACTTCCCTGATATGATGAAAGATGAGAATATGTTCATTCAGGAAGTCCAACGAACCCCAAACAAGATAGACCCCAAAAGAAAATCACCAAGACATATCATCATCAAACTCATCAAAACTAAAGACAAAGACAGAATCCTGAAAGCAGCATGGGAAAAACAACAAGTTACTTACAAAGGACAGCCAGTAAGAATAAGCTCTGATTGCT
>NW_006921837.1:1382855-1384482 GCF_000298275.1 Orycteropus afer afer
AAAAAAACCAAAACCCATCAATATGCTGTCTACAAGAGACACACCTTAGAGACAAAGACAAAAATAGACTAAAAATCAAAGGTTGGAAAAAGATATATCAAGCAAATGGCAACAGTAAGAGAGCAGGAGTGGCAAAATTAACTTCTGATCAAATTGACTTTAAGACAAAAACCACCATACAAGACAAGGAAGGGCATTATATAATAAATAAAGGATCAATTGAACATGAAGATATAACCATAATAAATATCTATAGATCCAATGAAACAGCCCTAAAATACATAAATCAGACTTTAAAAGAGTTGAGAAGCCAAACAGATGACTCCACAGTCACTTTCATGGAAAGATAGAACAACCGGACAGAAACTCAACAAAGATGCAGAAGAGCTAAACAGTACAACCTACTACCTTGACCTTCTAGACACCTACAGAGCACTTCACCCAACAGCAGCACAATATACATTCTTTTCCAGTGCACATGACATTTTCCATGATAGACCATATGTTAGGCCACAAAGTAAGCCTACATAAATTTAAAAACACTGAAATACTGCAAAGCATCTTCTCAGATCACAATGCTATCAAATAAGAAATCAACAATAAGAAGATCAACGGAAAAAGAGTAAACACATGGAAACTGAACAACACCCTTCTTGAAAAAGACTGGGTAAGAGAATAAATAAAAAGTGAAATTCAAAAATTCCTTAAATCAAATGAGAATGAAAACACAACATACCAAAATCTTTGGGACACAGCAATAGCAGTGATCAGAGGCCAATTTATAGCAATAATGCCACATGTCAAAAAAGAAGAAAGAGCCAAAATCAACACTTTAAACTAACATCTCCAATAATTAGAAAAAGAACAGCAAGAATAGACTACAGTCACCAGAAGAAAGGAAATAATCAAGATCCGAGCAGAAATCAATGAAACAGAAAATAGAAGGGCAATAGTAAAAATCAACAAGACCAGAAGTTGGCTTTTTGTAAAGATTAATAAAATTGACAAACCACTGGCAAATTTAACAAAGGAAAAGAGGGACAGAATACAAATAACACGAATAACAAACAAAATGGGTGACATCACAACAGAACCAACTGAAATAAAAAGGATAGTATCAGGATACTATGAAGAACTGTACTCCAACAAATTTGAAAATCTGGAAGAAATGGACAGATTTCTAGAAACACACCAGCTACCTAAACTAACAGACTGATGTGGAAAAATTGAACAGATCCATAACAAAAGAAATTGAACAGGTCATCAAAAAATTACCAACAAAAACAGTCCTGGCCCAGACGGTTTCACCAGAGAATTCCAACAAAAATTCAAGAAGAACTGACACCAACCCTACTTAAACTATTCAAAAACAGAGAAAAGGATGGAATCCCCCCTAACTCATTTTATAAAGCAAGCATAACCTTGACACCAAAACCAGGCAAAGATATTACTCTAAAAGAAGACTACAGAGTTCCGGCAAGATGGCGGACTAGGCAGGACTGCACAGACCCTCTTCAACAAAGAAAAGGGAAACCAATTAGACACAGAAGATAATCTTGGACCCCTGAGCCTTGAAGGGAAGGATACAAAAGTGGACTAAACCCCAACTAGCAGAAGAATTTACGTG
>NW_006921837.1:1401716-1421799 GCF_000298275.1 Orycteropus afer afer
AGTATAGCAGGGATTGTGGGGCTGGTGCGGGATCGGGCAGTGTTTCGTTCTGCTGTGCATGGGGTCGCTATGAGTCGGAAACGACTCGATGGCACTTAACAACAACAACAACAACGACTAGTACACCACATAATCCTCAGCCTATATGGCTATGAGACCAGAAGAACTAGATGGTGCCCAGCTACCACTGTCAACCACTCAGAGGGGTATTTATGGAGGGGATCCTGGATAGATAGGGAGAACAATGTGGAACAAATATCAAAATCATTTGTAAAACAAAAAACAGGGGACCAGGTTTGCCGGTCTGATAGAGCCTGGTGGAACCACTGAGACTATGGGCTCTAGCTGCCCTTCACGTCTGGAACTTAACCCACACCTGTGGCTTCCAGACAAACAAAAGACAGGCACATGAGTTAAACATGTATCTGAGGTAGATACACTCCTTGGAGAGAATAATCATGGGAGAAAGAAGGGCTGTTTATGTAGAGAGAGACAGTTCAGGGGGCAGGAGTGCATGGAGGGATGGACACAGGGAAGAGGTAACTATCTGGAGGAAGTGGGAGGGGAGCTGTTGCATTGGGGTAAATTGTAGTCAATGTCATGAGACAACGTGTGTGTGAACTGCTGTATGGAAAGTGAATCTGCTCTGAAAACTTTCACCCATATCACAGTTAAAAAAAAAAAAAGAAGAATGTACAGTCTGCAAAACACTGCATAATATGGATGAACTTTGAGGACATTATGCTCAGTGAAATAAGTCAATCACAATTGGACAAATATAGTATTAGTTTGTTGTTGTGGAGGGTCAAGGAAAGGTTTATAAATGGAGGTAAACTTTCTTTGTTTTTTGCCAGGGGTGGGAGGAGAAGTGAGGGAACACTGCAAAAAAAAAAAAAATGCATTGACCCATGTCACTTTAGTTTTCTGTATTTCACTGTACATAAATTATATTTCAAGAAAATGCATTAAAAAAAATGAAGGATTGTTGTTTTGGTTAGGTGTCATTGAGTCAATTCTGACTCATAGCAACTCCATGCACAACAGAAAAAAACACTGCCCAGTGCTATGTCATCCTCACAATCGTTGCTATGCTTGAGCGCACTGTTGAAACCAATGTGTCAATCCATCTCATTTATGTTCTTCCTCTTTTTCGCTGACCCTCTACTTTATCAAGCATGTTGTCTTTCTCCAAGGATTGGTCACTCTTGATACCATGTCCAAGGTATGTGAGATGAAGCCTCGCCATCCTTGTTTCTAAGGTGCATTCAGGCTGTACTTCTACCAAGATAGATTTGTTCATTCTTCTGGCAGTCTATGGTATACTCAGTATTTTTCACCAACAACATAATTTAAAGGTATCATTAATTCTTCTTTTGTCTTTCTCATTCATCATCCAAATTTCACATGCTTATGAGGCAACTGAAAATACCATGGCCTAGTTTAAAAAATATCCTGATACTGGTATAACAGACACCTAGACCAATGGACCAGAATTGAGAACCCAGAAGTAAATCCATCTACCTATGGACAGCTTTGACAAAGGATTAAAGCCCATTAAATGGGGAAGAGACAGTCTCTTTAACAAAAGGTGCTGGAAAAACTGGGTATCCATTTACAGAAAAATAAAATAGGTCCCACATCTCATCATAAACATAAACAAACTAAAGTTGGATTTAAGACCTGAATGTAAAACCTAAAACAATAAAGACAATGAAAGAAAAAATAGGGACAAATTTTGGGACTCTAATACATAGCATAAATACTATCAAACATACCCACAAACTCACAAACACCAGAAGACAAAATAGATGACTGGAAACTCCAAAAAATTAGAATCTTAAGTATATCAAAAATTTCACCAAAATAGTAAAAAGAGAACCCACTGACTGGGAAAAAATTTTTTTGGAAACACCACATTGGTCAAAGGGCTAATCTCTAAAATTTACAGAAAACTTCAACACCTCAACAACAAAATGAAAAATAATCCAATTAAAAAATGGGCAGAAGACATGAACAGACACTTCACCAAAGAAGGCATTCAGATTGCTAACAAACACTGAAAAAATGCTCCTGATCACTAGCCATTAAAAAGATGCAAATCAAAACAATAATGAGGTATCATCTCATCCCAGCACTAATAGCAAAATTAAAAAAAAAAAAACAGAAAACAACAAATGATGATGAGGGTGTGAAGAGACTGGAACCCTCATACGCTGCTGTCCAGACTGTAAATGGTACAACCACTGTGGAAAACAGTATGGTCTTCCGTAAAAAGTTGGAAATACTAATACCATATGATCAAGCAATCCCACTACTAAGTATATATCCTAGAGAAATAAGAGCTGTGACACAAACATATATATGTACAGCCACATGCATCACAACATTACCACAATAGCAAAAAGGCAGAAACAACCTAAATGTCCATCAACAGATGAATGGATAAACAAATGATGGTACAAACACACAATGGAATACTAAACAATATTAAAGAACAATGATGAATCGATGCAACATCTCATAACATGGGTGAACTTAAAGGACACTATACTGATTGAAATTAGTGAATTACCAAAGGGTAAATACTGTATGAGATCACTATTGTGAAAAAGTCAAGAAAAGGTTTTCACATTAAAAAAAAATAATAATTTTTGATGGTTACCAGGGATGAGAGGGGAGGAGGGTAAACCACTAACTAGAGGGTATATACATACTGACTTGGGTGAAGGGGAAGGCAATATATAATAAGGAGGAGGGGAGCACAAAATGATCAAGAAAAGGAAGATGCCATGAGGAGTACAAGAATTAAAGGTATCAGAGGTAAATATTAATTCATATACGATTCTGCAATAACAGTAATAACAATAACAATAATTTATGAGTGGATACAAAGACACAAGCTGAACAGGTGTGGGAAGGAGAATGAAACTACACCCATGAATAGGTATAGGTTTAATGGAGGATATTTTTAACATATGTTTTCACATATGTTGTAAATATATCCATGAATATAGTAGAGCATAAACCAAACCAAACTCACTACCATCGAGTCAATTCTGACTCACAGCAACCCCCTTTGGGTTTCCAAGGCGGTAAATCTTTATGGAAGCAGACTGCTCAAGTCTTCCTTCTGCAGTAGCTGGTAGGTTTCAACACCATCCTTCTGGTTAGCAGTCAAATGCCTTAGGAGCTATGCTACCAGAGCTCCTATAGTAGAGCATACAGGATACAAAATGATGTAAACTTCTTACCCATAACAAAAAGACGTGAGGGAGTGTTGCTGGACCCAAGGACTCAGGACCATAGATAGCCTCAGGACATATCAAGGTCCATTAGCACAACATAATCCACAAAGACAATGTTCTACATCCTACTTTGGTGAGTAGCAACTGGGGTCTTAAAAGCTTACAAGCAGCAATCTAGATGCAACAATTGGTGTCTCCTCATCTGGTGTAAAAAAGAATGAAGAAAACCAAAGGCACATGGAAACAATTAGTGCAAGGGATTAGTGGACCACAAGAACCTCAATCTACATGATCAGAAGAACTAGATGGTGCTTGGTTACCACTGTCAACCACTCAGAAAGTGATCAATACAGGAGATTCTGGATAGAGTGGGAGAAAAATGTGAAACAAAACTCAAAAAATCATAACAAAGACCAGGCTTACTGGTCTGATAGAGACTGGTAAAACCCCTGAGACTATGGCCCAGTCGTCTTTCAGGCCTGGAATTGAACTCCTGTGGCTTCCAGCCAAACAACAGACAGGCATATAAGCTGAACATATACACCATGTAGGTATACTCCTTAGAGCAACTGATCACAGGAGATCAGAAGGGCAGTACTTATACAAGGAGAGAGCTCACAGGGTACGAATGCATAGGAAAGAAGGACACAGGGAAAAGGTAAAGAGGAAGTGGGAAGGAGTTGTTACATTATGGGGACTGCAATCAATATCATGTACCAAAATGTGTATGAACTGCTGTATGGAAAATGAATTTGCTCTGTAAACTATCACCCAAATCACAATTAAAAAAAAAAAAAGTAATAAAAAAGCTTGCGAGTAGCTATCTAAGGTGCAACTCCTCTTTCAAAGAAGAGCAAAGAAAATAAAAGACAAATGGAAACTATTAGTCCTAAAGACTAAAGAACTAAGAGAACCTCAGCTTCCTTGACCCTGAGACTAGAAGAACTAGATGGTGCCTGGCTACCACTATCAACTACTCTGAAAGGAATCACATTAGAAAGTCCTGAATAGAGTGAAAGAAAAATACAGAACAAATAAATATTAAAAAGACCAGGCTTACTGGTCAGATGGAAACTGGTAGAACCCGCAAGACTACAGCCCTCGGTCACCCTTTGAACCTGGAACTCAACTCATACTGTAGCTGAATTTTCAGTCATACATTAGACAAGTCTACAAGGTGAACAATAACTCTAAGAAGGTAGACATTCTTTAGAACACTCAACCATTCAAGACCAAAAGGGCAGCATTTGCCCAATGATGAAGTTCAGAAGGCAGGAAGGGTTGGGAGAGAAGGAAGAATGGAAAGAAGAAACAGAAGATGTGGGAAGAGTGATATTACACTGAGGGGAATGCAATAAATGACATGGAACAAAATGTGTGTGAACTGTTGAATGGAGAACTGATTTTCTCTATAAACTTTCAACCAAATCACAATAAAAAGCTCAAAAAAGAGAACATCATGGCATGGGTCAGGTAAAATTTAGTCCTCAAAGTGACATCTTTGTTTTGAACTTTTGCAGATTTGCTCAATGCAATATGTTGTTTGATTTCTTGGCTGCTGCTTCTATGGTGTCCATTGTGGATTCAAATAAAATGAAATCCCTGACAACTTCAATCTTTACTCCATTTATCATGATGTTGCTTATTGGTTCAATCGTAGGGATTTTTGTTTTATGTTGAGGCATAATCCATGCTGAAGGCTATAGTTTTTCATCTACATCAGTAAGTGCCTTTTCACTTTTAGCAAGTAAGGTTGTGTCATCTGCGTATTGTAGGTTGTTAATCCTGATGTTGTCTTCTTCATACTGTCCAGCTATACAGATTATTTGCTTAGCATATATACTGAATAAGTACAGTGAAAGGATACAACCCTGATACACACCTTTTCTGATTTTAAACTACTCAGTATCCCTTTCCACCACTCATCTTTCAGTTTGTTGTACTGTGGTGATTTGCATGTTGCTGTGAGGCTGGAGGCTGTACCACTGGTATTTCAAATACCTGCAGGATCACCCATGGTGGACAGGTTTCAGCAGGGCTTCCAGACTAAGACACATTGGAAAGAAGGACAAGATCATCCACTTATGAAAATCTGACCACTGGAAACCTTAGGAATAGCAATGAAACATCGTGATACAGTGCTGGAAGATGAGCCCCTCAAGTTGGAAAAAGTACTCAAAAGTATGACTTGGGAAGAGCTGCCTCCTTAAAGTAGAGTCGACCTTAATAAGTGGATGGAGTAAATTTTCTGGATCTTCATTTGCTGATGGGACATGACTCAAAATGGGAAGAAACAGCTGTAAACATTCATTAATAATCAGAACATGGGATATATGAAGTACGAATCTAAGAAAACTAAAGCTGTCAAAAGTGAAATGGGACAGATAAAGATCAATATCCTTAGCATTAGTCAGCTGAAATGGACTGATAATGGCCATTTTGAATCAGACAATAAATGGTCTACAGCGAAAAAACAAAGAAGAATATCATCACATTCATCGTCAAAAACAACATTTTAAGATCTATGTAGCACAATGATGTCAGTGATAGGATAATATCCATATGCCTACAGGAAGACCCACAAATACTACTATTATTCAAATTTATGTACCAACTGCAAAGCCAAAGATGAAGAAATTGATGATTTTTACCAAACTCTGTAGTTTGAAATTGACCAAACATGGAATCAAGATGTATTGGTTATCACTGGTGATTGGAATGCAAAAGTTGGAAATATAAGAGAATCATGAGCATTGGAAAACATGGCCTTGGTAGAGATATCATAGAAACAGAAAGAGATAGATCCAGATAGAAATGATGCTGGAGATTGCACAACAGAATTTTGCAAGACCAATGACTTAATTCATGCAAATACCTTTTTCAACAACTTATATGGCAGCTATATACGTGGACATACAGAAGGAATGCAGAGGAATCCAATCAACTCTATCTGTGGAAAGAGGTGATGGAAAAAGTCAATGTCATCAGTCAAAACAAGGCCAAGAGCTGATTGTGGAACAGACCATAAATTGCTCTCACGCAAGTTCAAGTTGAAGCTGAAGAAAATTAAAACAAGTTCATGAGAGCCAAAATATGACCTTGATTTTATCCCACCTGAATTTAGAGACCATCTAATGAACAGATTTGACGCACTGAACACCACAGTCTGAAGACCAGACAAGTTGTTGTATGACATCAAGAACACTATACACGAAGGAAGCAAAAGATCATTAAAAAGACAGGAAAGGAAGAAAAAAGATCAAAATCAATGTCACAAGAGACTCTGAAACTTGCTCTTAAATTAAGAGTAGCTCAAGTGAATGAAGAAATGATGAAATAAAAGAGCTAAACAGAAGATTTCAAAGGGCACCTCAAGGCAAAGTAAATATCACAATGAAATGTGCAAAGACATGGGAGTTAGAGGACCAAAAGGGAAGAACACACTCACCAATTCTCAAGCTGAAAGAACCAAATGAAAAATTCAAACCTCGAGCTGCAGTACTGAAGGATTCTATTGGTAAAATATTGAACGATACAGGAAGCATCAAAAGAACACAGAAGGAATACACAGTCACTGTAACAAAAATAATTGGTCGATATTCAACTATTTCAAGAGGTGACATATGATCAAGAACCAATGATATTGAAGGAAAAAGTCGAAGCTGCACTGAAGGAATTGGCAAAAAAACAAGGCTCCAGGAATTGATGGAAAATCCATTGAGATGCTTCAACAAATGGATATAGCACTGGAGGGACTCGTTTATGCCAAGAAACCTGGAAGACAATTACCTGGTCAACTGACTGGAAGAGATCATTATTTCTGTCCATTTCAAAGAAAGGTGATCCAACGAAATGTGCAAATTATCAAACAGTATCATTAACATCACATTAAGTAAAAATTTTGGGAGCTCTGGTAACATAGTGTCTAAGGCACTTGACTGCTAACCAGAAAGCTGACGGTTCAAATCCACCAGCCACTCCTTGGAAGGACGGTTGGGCAATCTACTTCCTTAGTGATACAGCCTAGGAAACCCAAGGAGGGGTCGCTACGAGTTGGGTCCAGCTTAACAGCACATAACAACAACAAGAAGTAAAATTCTGAAGATAATTAAAAAATGATTACAGTGGTATACTCACAGAGAAGTTCCAGAAATGTAAGCTGGATTCAGAAGAGGATGTGTAACGAGGGATATCACTGTTGATGTCAGATGGATTTTGGCTAAAGCAAGGAATATCAGAAAAATGTTTACCTGTTTTACTGACTATGCAAAAGCATTCAACTGTGTGGATAATAACACATTATGTATAGCATTGCAAAGAATGGAAATTCCAGAACACTTGTTTTCATGAGGAACCTGTATGGAGACAAGGAGGCAAGGGAAGAGAATAATGGAATACTGCATGGTTTAAAATTAGAAAGGGTGTGCATCAGGGTTGTATACTTTCACTATACTTATTCAATCTGGATGCTGAGCAAATAACCCAGGAAGCTGGACTGTATGAAGAACATGGCATCAGGATTGGAGAAAGACTTGTTAACAATCTGCTATATGCAGATGACACACCTTGCTTGCTGAAAGTGCAAAGGGCTTGTAGCACTTCATGATGAACATCAAAGACTACAGTGTTCAATATGGATTACACGTGAACATAAAGAAAACAAAAATCCTCATAAGTGGACCAATAAGCAACATCATGATAAACAGAGAAAAGACTGAAATTGTCAAGGTTTTCATTTTACTTGGATCCACAATCAACTCCCAGGGGAGCAGCAGTCAAGAAATCAGATGTCATATCACACTGGGCAAATCTGCTGCAAAAGATCTCTTTAAAGTGTTAAGAAGCAAAGATGTCACTTTGAGGACCCAGGTGTGCCTGACCCAAGCCATGGTAATTTCAATCATCCTATGGGCACGTGAAAGCTAGACAACAAATAGGGACAATTGAAGAAGAGTTGATGCCTTTGAATTGTGGTATGTATTCCTTCCATTTTCTTTGATACTTCCTGCATCATTCAATTTCTTCCCCATAGAATCCTTCAGTATTGCAACTCGAGGCTTGAATTTTTCCTTCAGTACTTTCAGCTTGACAAATGCTGGGCAAGTTCTTCCTTTTTAGTTTTTTAACTCCAAGCCTTTGCACATTTACCTGAGGTAGATACACTCCCTGGAGATAACAATCATGGGAGAATAGAAGGGCTGTGTATGCACAGGGAGACAGCTCAGGGGGCAGGACTGCATGAAGGGAAGGACATTGGGAAGAGGTAACTATGGGAGGAAGGGGGAGGGGAGCTGTTGCATTGTGGTAAATTGTAGTCAAAGTCATGAGACAAAGTCTATGTGGACTACTGTATGGAAAGTGAATTTGCTCTGTAAACTTTCACCCAAATCATAATTTTTTTTAAAAAAAGGTCTCAGCTCTGACACTTATTACCTGTGTGTCCTCCTTTTGGAAAGTTATTCACTTTGATTCAATCTTAATGCTAGTGAGAGTTCCAATGTCAAAACTGTTTCACTAAACAATATAAGTAATGTGTCTAACACAGGACAGACACTAACATCAGTTCTTACAATTAAATGTAATTTGTAGCATTGTTTCAAATTTCATTGGAGAGACCAGAACAAAGTAAACTTCTTGAAAGAAAGGCTGAGTTCAAATACATAAGGAGGGGGGTGAGGAGAGAGAGAGAATAACCTTTACTTATGATGGAAATCATATCTTTGTCAACTGGTATGGTAAAACTGGTGATCAGACTACTGTACTCTAGAAGGCTAAGCTCCTGGGGAACAAACTGGGTTTAAATCAGATTTTCCCATGATGGACCTATGCTAGGCATGGGTCTAATGGGACTCCAATGCCTTGGTAAAAGTGGTTAAATTTTTATTTTCTGTGTATTGGTGCCAGGTGTTTTTCCCCCATAGAATTCTGTGTTTATATTAACTGGTTCCAGAATCTACAATGCTTCCTTACAGATTTAAGTCCAAGTTGTGAAGGTGATATGGTTGGAACTCTTGTCTCCCCACTATATTGCCAACATTGATTCTGTACAGGATTAAAATTGTCATGCCTGACTTTCCAGATCTCCATAATCTAGCATCAACCTAATTGCTAAATCTTATTTTCAACTACGTTCAACATCAATGTGGTTTGGAAAGAAAGAATTCACTGTTCCATTTACATAAATTCCAATCTAGGAGCTTGAGAAAATAGCCTATAAGACAGTAGGAATTCATCTTAATTCCCTCCCCTCCCTCAGTGTATGAGGGTCTAGACTTGCAATGGTAAATAGACATGGACATTTAAGGAATCAAAAAGTTTAGCAGACTAGAGACATTTAAAGTATACTGTCATGAGATCAGTGCCATAATTGAGGTAAGGTCCTATGTTGTTCTTGTTAGGTGCTGTTGTGGCAGCTCTGACTCATAGTGACCCTATGTACAACAGAATGAAACACTGCCTGGTCCTGTGCCAGCCTCATTGCAACCACTGTGTCAATCCATCTCCTTGAGGGTCTTCCCATTTTGCTGACCCTCCACTTTACCAAGCATGATATTCTTCTCCAGGGAATGGTCCCTTCTGACAAAATGACTACAGTAGGTGAGATGAAGTCTGGCCATTCTTGCTTCCAAGGAGCATTCTGGGTATACTTCTTCCAGGACAGATTTGTTCATTCTTCTGACAGTCCATGGTACTTTCAGTATTCTTCACCAATACCACAACTCAAAAGCATCAACTCTTCTTCAGTCTTCCTTATTCATTGTCCAGCTCTCACCTGCATCTGAGATGACTGAAATACCATGGCTTGGGTTAGGTGCACCTTAGTCTTCAAAGAGACATCTTTGATCTTCAGCCACGGCTTTGATGGTTGGGACATAAATCTGAATAATAGTAGTATTAACTGGTCTTCCTTCTAGGTGTATGGATATTACACTATGACTGACAGCACTGTACTTCAGGATAGATCTTGATACATTCTTTGTGATGATGAATGCCATACCATTCCTCTTCAATTTGTCATTCCCAGCATAGGAGATCATATGACTGTCTGATGCAAAGTGGCTCAACCAAGTACATTTCAGCTCACTAATGCCTAGGATATTGATCTTTATGTGTTCCATTTCATTTTTGAAAACTCCCAATTTTCCTAGATTCATACTTTGTACATTCATGTTCCGATTATTAATGGATGTTTGCAGCAGTTTCTTCTCATTTTAAGTTGTGCCGTATCGGCAAATGGAGGTCCAAAAGCTTTACTCCATCCACATTATTAAGGTCAACTTCTACTTTGAGAAGCCAGATCTTCCCCAGTCATAATCTGAGTGCCTTCTGACCAGAAGGGCTCATCTTCCAGCACTGTATTGGACAATGTTTCAAAGCTATTCAAAGTTTTCTGATAATATATTAGACAGTGTTTCACTATCATTTATAAGGTTTTCACTGGCCAATTCTTTAAGTGGATGGGCCCTTCCTTCTTCCGACTCTATCTTAGCCCTGAAGCTCTGCTGAAACCTGTACACCATGGATGACTCTGCTGGTATTTGAAATACCAGTGGCATAGCCTCCAGCTTCATAGCAACACACAAGCCAATGTAGTATGACAAACTGACAGGCAAGTGGTGGAAGGTGCTATGGTGTTAGGAAAGGCTTCATAACCTTCCCTACACAGCCATATTCATGCCTACCTTTACCTTTTTGCTTGCATTTTCCTCATTATTTCTTTCTCCACCAAAGGTTTCCCCCTTATTAACCTAAATCCACCCAAATTTCAAGATCTGTATAAATTTTAGCTTTTCCAAAATGTCCTTTCATCTCTCTTCTCTAAACTCCTTGTTAGTACCTCAATTTGTATTATTTTTGTTTCAGTCCTTTACTTCCCTCAATCCCCCAGCTACATAGTAATTCCCTTGAATTTCTGGAAGATCTTAAAAGCTCTTAAAAGATCTTAAAAGATCTTAAAAGCTCAATGATGTATTATTCAAATGATATTTTAGAATATAATAAAATGATGAAGATAATCCTATGTTCTAGTACAGATTAACTATCCAGCACTGATTATTACAGACATCTCAGATCATTTCCAACTGTGTTTAAAGGCTAATTCAAAAGTTTTACCAATTTGGCCCATTACACATTTCTAATTCATCAGTTTAAGTTTTAGCAAATGAGTTCTAATAAAGGTTCACTCCCAATCCTTTGGATTATAATACGTACTTTCCTTACGGTGGAGATCTACAATGATAAACATGCTAACATGACTTAAACCCTTGCAATTCTTCCTAACAGGTCTGAGAACACTTCCCCCAACCATTAAGTAAACTCAGATTTGTCCACCTGTTTTAATAGTAAGAGGTAGTCCAAAGTTTCTGTCAATATCTGCCCTGACCTCCTATTTTCTATTTCAATTTCTATAGAGAAGAAACAGACTTCAACCTCTTGGTGTCTTGGGGGCTGTGGGGAGTGGAGTATATGAACTAGGAACTGACAGATGAGAAGGCTAGAACAGAAATCTGAAATAATATATTCTTAAGTCTAATTTAATGATAGCATCATTAATGACTTTCTGTGCAACTACTGACAGATCTTCTAGTTATCATCTCCCTATTTTCCCGTGTTAAGGTTTACCCCAGCACTGTGGAAGATGGCAAAATCGGCATTTCCAGTGCAGAAAAATAAGTGAATATATTAAAATAATTATTGAGGAAAATTTCCAGTTCACTTAAAAACTGAAACTCAGAAGCAGATATGAAAGAAAAATGAAAAGTAATACATGTGAAATTGGATCTTTTGAAGCCAATGACAATAATATAAAAATTATCTGAAGTAGAAACTTGATACTACAAACCAAAATGGCTCATCTTTTTCCCAGGAAAACTGATACATAATTATCAATCTTAAAATGGAGGAAAAGAGAAGGAGCAACAGCAGAAGAAAGCAGTTTCAAGAGGAGCAGTGGAAGAAATCAGTTTGGCCTCAGATGTATCCACTAACACACTCAAAGGAGAAAGCAGAGGAATGATGTCTACACAATTGTTAGGAGGAAAAATGTAAACTAAGAGTTTTATACCAGATAATTTGCTCTTAGACAACGACCATTTTTATGCATCCAAGATCTCACGGAACACAGCAATCAAGAATTCCTTCTTGAAAAAAAAAAAACGCTTTGAACTGTAATTAATTAAGAGATGAATAAAAACAGTAAAGATTAGAGGAAAGTAAAAAGGACTACTAAGCACTGAATCCATTTAAGAACAAACCAAGAGCAAGAATCTTTGTGACTACAGATTATTAAAGAAAAAATAAATGGCACAGAGTTAAAAAGGTAAAATAAAAATGTTTAACAAAAATATAAAAGGCAGGATTGGGATAAAAAGTGAACATGTACTGCTGTGTTCATCTTTCATCAGGAAAGCAAATGCTGCTATCTGGAACAAAACTAAAAATTAAATAAACATACTAATTTTTGAAGCCACCAGCTGGTCTGCAGGATTAAGTTGTATCCGTCTGCATCCATAAAGATTTATAATCTTAAAAATCCTATGGGCAGTTCTACTCTGTCTATAGGGTTGCTATGAGTCAGAATCAACTTGACAGCAGCAGGACTGGTTTTTTGGTTCTTATTAACTTTTGAGAACTCTAGCAAACAATCTCTTATGGTAAAGAAATATACTGGTTCAGCAATTCCTTTAGTTTCACTTTAGTCCTCCCTCTGAATGTATTCAAATGTAAATAAAATTAATGTTTCTGCTAAAAATGGCATGGTTTAATTTTTAAGATTATATCCATGTAAATGCCTAGACAGATGTCTAGTCTGTTATTTTGGATGGAGGGATTTTTGGCCTAATGCCTAAGGCACTTGACTGCCAACCAGAAGGCTGGTGGTTTAAGCCCACCAGCCACTCCTCAGAAGGAAAACTGGGTAATCTACTTCCGTAGAGATACAGCCTTGGAAACCCAAGGAGAGGTTGCTATGAGGCGAATGGACTTGACTGCAGTGAGTTTGAATTTTTTTTTTTTGACACTTTAATGTAATAAACATGGATCATTTTTGTAAAATCAGTTTTCATTCTTAAATAAATAAAACAGTTAATGTCTTAACCTTTAATTCACAACAGGTGTCCTTCTCTACTTTTGGCTATAGCTCTGTTAGCCAATAGAGATGTTAGCTTTTGAATGCAAGAGTTGTTCTATTTTTCCTTTGTATTCCTCAAAGGAAGCATGGTATAACAAAAGTTTTTTTTTTTTTTTTTTTTAAAACCTAACTTTTTAAAACTTTATTTATTAAACCCTTAGGCTTGTCCAGTGCCATGCTGAAACCTTATCCATCCATTCTTTGATTTAATCCTCACAACCCTGAGGCAAGTATTTCTCTTTTTACAAATAAGGTAAAATAATTTGTCCCAAATGTCACATAGCTAATAAGTGTCAAAGAAAAGATTAAAAAAACTCTATCATACTATAAAGATCAAGCTCTTTACCCTTAGTTTTAGAGTAAGACAGACTTGGGTTCAAATCGAGGCTCTGTTACCAGCAGTGTAACCTTGGCCAAGTGAAAACTTGCCATCTTCACTTTTTCCCTTTTCAAAGTGGGCAGATTACCATCCTACCTCATTAGGTAGTTAAATAATAAATAAAGCTCTTGGTGCTGTTATCTGGCATATAGAAAACACTCTATTTGGTGATGATTTATAATTTCTTGTAACACTAAGAACATCAAGATGAGTATGGTATCAGAGAGGTGACTAAAATTTATAAATACTAGAGATATTTAAAGGAGTTCTGGTGGCATAGTGGTTTAAGCATTCAGCTGCTAACCATAAGGTCGGTAGTTTGAACCCACCAGCCACCCCACGAAAGAAAGATGAGGCAGTCTGCCTCTGTAATGATTTATAGCCTCAGAAACCCTATGAGGCAGTTCTACTCTGCCCTAAAGGGTCGTTATGAGTCAGAATTCACTTCATGGCAGTGAGTGTGGTTTTGTTTTGGTTTAAATCAGGTACCTCTGAATTTCAGTGAACTTTTTCCTGTTTCCTTTTAAATTTGTTCACAAAACATTCCAATATTAAAGTATCGTTACATACAAATATAAAATAGAGACTTAAGAATGGTAGTTTAGTAAAATAAAATATAACATTAAGTTGGGGCACACCAAAACAGATTAAGCTCTGACCATGAAGGGTTACTACATGGCTCCATTTCAAGTTACCTCAGCAAGCTAGCCCTATTTGGGGACAATAATCACCATTTTAAAGCCATCCCCATCACTTTAAAAGTAGTATCATGGGGGGAAAAAACAACCTTAAGCTAATTTTTCATTATATATTTATATATAAAATGAAGAAGGATAATTTTTATATATATATATACGTATAAATGAATATATATATATATTTTTTCCTTTATTTCCTTTATATCTACTCTAAGTTTAGCATAAGAACATTTCTGGGTTCAGGATTAATAAATTATACAGTTAAGAAATGACTGGGTTAAAAAAAAAGTAATACAGCAGCAATGTCACTGATAAATTAGTAACACCTAGGAGTCTAAATTGCTTTTAAAACCCCCAACAAAAATCTGCACCAAACAGCATACTTGAACATGCATACCTCAAGTCATCACTTGGTTCTTTTTTTTCTGGAAGTTCCATGTGCTTGGAGTCTGTTGGTGAGTACTCTTCAGCAACACTGGGCTCCAGGCCTATCATGGGGACCTCTGAAGTAAAAGAAAGCTCCCCTTCACTGGAAACTCCAAAAAGGTCTGGGTCATCTTGAATTACATCAATTAAGAGGACATCATCTTCATATGCTTTAAGAACATCCGGAAACTCCATTTTAATTTCTGAAAAGGTCTCAGTCATTTTTTTAGTACTATCTTCAGAGGAAACTGGTTCAAATGTGTCTTGTTGATTACAACAGAAAGCAGTACTTTTCTCTGTACACTCAGGATCACAAGGAAAAATATTATTTTCAACTGTAAGAGAAACAGCTTCCTGGTTAGAAACAATTTTGCCTACTTCAGAGATGTGATTAGATGGTTTATTATTACCTTGCTTTGAGAAGCCTGAAGAAACACTGCAGTTATTCTTACTGTAGAATGAATCAGAACTCACTTGCATTGAAGTTACACTGTTTTGTACACTCCAAGATTGAGGTTCTGATATTTCTATGGAGACATTTTCTTTACTCCAATGTTGTTTTACCTCTGCTACAGATAAATTGTCAAGAAGTTCTAGGGGACTATAAGCTTCTCTCTCTGATGACTTGAGATTTACTTCTTTTCTTTTTTCTGTTCTATTCTTAAGTAAAGGAATTTTAAAATTAGTCAGCCGTCCTGTGTTCAATATTTTAACCAAATCTGGAACTTCAAGTGTTTGCTTAGCAACACGTGCTTTTCGATGAATAGTTTTGCCTGTAGAGTTATTTGCTTCCTGGCCATCCTGGGAAGCCACTGTAAAATTAGGTTTTGTTAAATTCCCTCTATCCTTTTTTTTACTTCCTGTCAAGCTTTGAGTCACATTAGTTAACCGAGTGTCTTGGGCAGTGTTCACAACTATCTCTGGCCCACTTCTGCTCAGCTCCTCTGACCTCACTTTTTTATCACCACTGATTATAGGTTCCTCTATAACCATTAAAGTTGGTTCTGTTGCAGAATCTGAAGATAGACAATTTACATCAGAATCCAATTTTTCTTTGCTTGAAGAGTCAATGTTTGTTTCCGTTATAGAGCTTTGTAACAATACTTTGGAATCAGTTAAGTGAGTCTGATTTGTTGGGTGTTTAAGAAAATCATTTTGACTAAAACTTTCTCCAGACGCAGAAAGAAATAAATTTGATTCTGGCAAGGATGCCTTTTTCCAACATTGGACAGATATTCTAGCACACGAGTAACAAGGCCAAGTTCTTTTACCAGTCATTGGTATTGTTCTGTGACAGCTTAACTTTGATTCTTCAGTTTCATTTCCCAACTCTTCCTGTGAAGATCTTTCAATATGATGGTAATCAGAAAGGTCAAATCTATCACTAGGTGGCTTCACTACTGAGTTTCTTACTAACTTAAAATATTCTTCTGGCTCCATGTTTTTACATACAAAGGGCTCTGAAGCAGTCTTTGTTTCTTCTTTCAAAAGTGGGTCAAGGGTTTTCTGAAACATAGCATTTACATGATGTTCAGGACTTGTTTTTTTCTCTTCTGTTTCTGGGAGACTTAATGAATGATCCACTGGAGAGGATGTGTTATGGTTTACTCTCCTCAAAACTTTGGAAGGGCCTTTTTTAGTGTCTAAAGTTCCTGCTTCTTTACATTGAGCACGCATGAGGTTTTCTTGTAATACCAACTCAGACTTGCTGTACACATTAGAGAAGCTCTTCTCAGTAACTGTTTCATCTCCTTTTTCAGCCAACTTCATCTTTTTCTTTGGTTTTCTCCCAATATTGCTCTCCGCTATTGAATATTTATGTTTTTCACTTTGAAGGCAGGAAAGGAAGCCATTATTTGTACTTTGGTCTAAATCACTGTCTTCAAGCAATAATTTATTTACTCCCATTAAGTTTTCTTCACTTTGTAAAAGCTGAGGAATACTATTTGTATCACTCTTCTCTGCAAGGCTCTTAAGATTTTCATTCTTGGAAGAATTTTCTGCTACATGCATACATCCACCATCAGGTTTATATTCAAGGTTGTTTTCATCATTACAACCCTTAAAATGGGGGAAACAATTACAATCATGTAACTTTAAAATATAATTATTGTCTACTCTAGGTGACAAGCTGTTACAAGAATATTTTGGAGTATTCTTGTACAGTTCATCTTGGAATTCAACCTTACCATTTTGTGCCACTTTATTTTCAGTTATTTTGAGATAACGGAGATAATCTCTAAATTTTTAAGTTTTTTAATCTCAATCCTTCTTCTAATACCTTCTACCAAACCTTCCTCACCCAAAGACTACAAAGAAAGCCATACTTTGAATTTAACTGCATTGCACTGTTTGGAAAGATTCCTAACTGGTTAATGATTCCTTCCTTACCAGGTCAATTCCTGGCTGTGGATCGTCACTGGAGGCTTCAATAACTTTTCTTTTTTCCTTGGCTGATCAAAACAACAAAACATGACAAGAAAGATTTTACATTGAGGAGGAAATAGGAATGCCACTTAAAATTAAAATTTGTGAAGCTACATAGGAGCTGTGGTAGCATAGTGCCTAAGGCACTTGACTGCTCACCAGAAGGCTGGCGGTTCAAATCCACCAGCCACTCCTCGCAAGGAAGGTTGGGCAATCCTACTTCCGTAGTGATACTGCCTCGGAAACCCAAGGAGGGGTCGCTATGAGTCAGGGCTGACTCCACGGCAAAACAACAACAACAACTCATCCTTACTTCCCCGAATAGCTGTATGGAAGTATAGTTTGTTTTTAAATGAAAGACCTATTTTCAGTTAAGTAACAACATAAAAACCCGTATAAATTCTAAGGCAGCTGAATAACCCCTAGCATCATCACTCACACTAGCTAAAATGGGTCATTGGTAAGAATTCCTCCAACAGGATTTCTGACCAAGGGTTCCTCCTAACGGGGCAAACACCTTTTAAAATAACCCGTTTTCCCTCTCATCATGGGCATCAGTTAAGATCACGCAAATTAAAGACTAGCAGTGAAACAAGGATGGAGCTGACAGTCTGAGGTGCAAAAGGCAGAAAGGGAGTGAGCACTGAATGCTTTCTTACTGTGCCTTCCCGATTGCAAGGGGAGCTTGGCTTCCTTCGCTGCTTCTATGCCCGGTTGGTCCGCACTCGACGGGCCCGCTGAGTCCCCCGACAGGCCTCCTGGCCCTTCCACTCGCCGCCTCGCGGCCTTCCCTGCCCTGGACACCTCACTCGACTTTTCACTTTCCACCTTTTCTCTCCCATTCACCCGGACCACCATTCTGTTTTGCCTGTTCTCCTCACACCCCACGCCCTGAGGGCCGCAATCTCCTGCCTCGCCTGGCCCTGGCGCCACCCTTCGGCCTCGTTTCCGCAGGCTCAGCGCTTCGACTTCACGCCTCCGGGCCGCCGCGGGGCCCAAAGAGGGCGACCGGCGCATCCGCCTCGGGCCACCCGCGGTGCCTGCCAGGGCACCTCAGCGCCGGCTACCAGCAGCCACCCGGCCGCGCGAAAGCTGCTACCTCAGCCCGGCGCCTACAGCCCTCGGCCCCGCCCTACACCGCCCCCAACTCTGCCCGGGGCCGGAAGCGGAAATGGGGGTCTGCGCGGTCTGGTCCGCCTAACCGGCAGAAAGGGCCAGAACCGCGCTCATCAGGCACATTCGGGGGAGCCCCTCGTGCCGAGACGAAGGCTGGCAGCGGCTGAGGCAGGGGGTGTCACTGTGCGGGGCTCCCGCTGGGGTGGTAGGCTATATACCTTCCCAGAGACCTTCAGGGTTCCTTCTCATGTTCTAGCTGTTCACAGAGGCCACTGTCGGCGGATGGTCTCTAAATTAAATTCCAAGACTGTTCTTGGAATCTCTGCCCAGCCACCTTCTTGTTAGCCATGCAGATATCCTTTCGGTATACCAGTTGCTCTCCAGTCGATTCTGATTCATGGCGACCCCATGTGTGTCAGAGTAGAACTGTGCTCAATAAGGTTTTCAATGGCTGACTTTGGCAGAAGTAGATTGTCAGACCCACTTCTCTTCATCTCCCACATCCACATTCACTAAATCTGCTTAATGTTACTTTCTAGTATTTGTCAGCCACTCTTCTCTACCATTTTTGTGACAGTGGCCCTCACATTTTCTTTAGTGACATCAGTTGCATCCGTTTCCTAAATTTTATTCATGCTTCCATCCTTGTGCCACTTCAGTCAGACTTACTTTTGCTGCCAAGTAATGTTTCTCCAATAATAGAAGATTCAGGCACTCCCCAGCTTGACCCTTCATGAACTTCCATTCTGCACAGACTAAAAGTAATGAGAAAAAGTATAACTCCTTAATGAGGCCCTTTCTAACATGGTCTCTGCATTATTTAACCAATTTTCTCCTACTGCTGCCACTGTAGGGAAACAATTCATGCTTTGATGGAAAACTGTCCACAGAAGTCACCATTCTTTGATTCTGGTTCTGTGGAAGTTACTGTAAACCAAAAACCAAACGCACTGTGGTGGAGCCAGATCCAACTCATAGCAACCCCTCCTTGAGTTTCCCAGGCGGTGTCTCTACAGAAGTAGATTACCCAGTCTTCCTTCCGAGGAGTAGTTGGCGGGTTTGAACCACCAGCCTTCTGGTTAGCAGTCAAATGCCTTAGGCACTATGCCACCAGAACTCCTAAACACCAAATAGATGAGTTAAATAAAAGCCTCAATGTACATTGAATGATACTGTTGTTGTTAGTTGCTTTTGAGTAGATTCTTGCTCATGGCAACCTCTTCAGAGTAATACTGCTCCAAAGGATTTTCAGGGTTGTAACCTTTCAGAATCAGATCACCAAAGTCTGTCTCTTGAGGCACCCCTGGATGAGTTTGAACTACCAAACTTTCAGCTAGTAGTTGAGTGTTTACCCATCTGTGCTGCCCAGGGACTCCTTCCTATGTAATGCTGACATTTGTTACCTTCAAAATAAGCATTGCTACTAAGATCTTAGTAAAAGACAAAAATTCAAGGGTCCAGCTTCTTTAATCTGAATGAAAACAGATTTTTTTTTTTTTTAAATTGTGATTTGGGTGAAGATTTACAGAGCAAATTCACTTTCCATACAGCAGTTCAGATATACTTTATCTCATGTCATTGACCACAGTTTACCACAATGCTCCCCTCCCACGTCCTCCCCATAGTTACCTCTTCCCAGTGTCCATCCCTCCATACACTCCTG
>NW_006921837.1:1423289-1423833 GCF_000298275.1 Orycteropus afer afer
GGAGCAAGATGGTATCTCATTGTTGTTTTGATTTGCATCTCTCTAATAGCTAATGATCGTGAGCATTTCTTCATATGTTTGTTGGCCGCTTCACTTAGTGAAGTGTCTATTCATGTCTTCTGCTCATTTTTTAATTGGATTGTTTGTCTTTTTGTTATTGAGGTGTTGGGAAAACAGATGGTTTAAAGTAGGCTCTAGCCTGTGAATTGAAAAACTCTACATCCGTAGTTATTGAGCAATCAAGCCACATAATAGGAACCAAAAGAGCTTATACCGAAACAAAAAACAAACCCAGTGCCATTGAGTAGATTCTGACTCATGGCAACCCCCATTGGGTTTCCAAGGTGGTACATCTTTACTGAAGTAGATTGACCCATCTTCCTTCTACAGAGTGGCTGGTGGATTCATACTGGCAACCTTAGAAGAGCTTATAAGCATTAGAAATTGCAAAAATCAAACACTTTGAGTATTCTGAATAAAAAATTATAATCTGTATTAAAAAAAAAAAAAAGCCCACTGCCATTGACTTGATTCTGACTCATAG
>NW_006921837.1:1424799-1426209 GCF_000298275.1 Orycteropus afer afer
CTGCTGATCAGCTGGTGGGTTTGACCTGCCAACCTTCTAGTTAGCAGTCAGATGCCTTAGGCACTGCGCCACCAGAGCCTTATAATCTGTATTGTTGTTGTTGTGTTATGTGCCGTCGAGTCGGACCGACTCATAGCGACCCCTCCTTGGGTTTCCGAGGCAGTATTACTACGGAAGGAGATTGCCCAACCTTCCTTCTGAATAATCTGTATTAAAGCTCGTAAATTCCTTATACCAAACTGCTTTCATGGAAGACTTTTCATGGAGGAGATTAGGTGCGCTTGTAAAAGTTTTCATAGATGGGGAGGAAGTGGGAGGGGAGCTGCTGCATTGTAAATTTTGGTCAATGACATGAGACAATGTATATGTGAACTGCTGTATGAAAAGTGAATTTACTCTGTAAATCTTCACCCAAATCCTAATAAAAAAAAAGTTTTCATAGATTTTATGTTCTCTTCTGTGAAATTATTATTATAATCCTACTGTGTTGTTGGGAGTACTGGTCTCATAGTGCCTAAAGCATCTGACTGCTAACTAGAAGACTGGTGGAAGATCGGGCAATCTACTTCTATAAAGATACCGCCTCGGAAAACAAGGAGGGGTCACTATGGCTCGGGATCGACTCAAAGGCAGTGAGTTTGGTTTGGTTTTTACTGTGTTGTTAGGTGCCTTGAGTCAATTCAGAGTCATAGTGACCCAATGTGACTGAGTAGAACCACCCCAAAGGTCTTACTAGGCTGTAATCTTTATGGGAGCACGTCGCCAGTTCTTTTCTGCTGCAGAGCCTCTGGGTGGTTTCAAACTTCCAACTTTTTCAGTTAATCACTGTGCCACCAGGGCTCCTATTATAGCACTGAGCAATGTCTCAGAGGAACACTGACTGGAAAGAACAGAAAAGAATTTTACTGGTAGCAGATATCACACACTTAGCTGTCCAGAAAATGGTGCACAATATTTATTTACTCATACTTACTAGGTTTCATCCCAGTCCACACACAGCCTGCTTTACACAGATGTTTGGGAGTCCTTCTTTTTTCTAATCTAGTTTCCTCCTTTTTTCTTTTCTATGCCTCTTCCTTTCTCCCTGGATCCTGTCTGACACTAGTTCCTGATCTTCAAGTCAACTACAGGGTCACTCCTATTTCGGTGTCCCTTGTGTGGATGGTGAATCTTAGCTCTATCCTTCTCCACATTCCACAGCTACAGGTTACAGATGATTGATCCCCAGGATGGGCTACATAATTTGTGGGGCTCAGTGTGTGGAATTAAGAATTTAAATACAAAATTAAAGATGTAAAATTAGAAAGTAAAATTAAAATGTAATATTTTACTATAGCAATAAGAGGCCATTATTAAGACCAGTAAAAGGGCCTCAGTTCCAGGAACTGAGAAACATATAGTTTTAGTAAA
>NW_006921837.1:1455158-1466327 GCF_000298275.1 Orycteropus afer afer
GTCCAAGATTATCTTCTGTGTCTGTGTTAATTGGTTTCCCTTTTCTTTGTTGAAGAGGGTCTGTGCAATCCTTCTGCCTAGTCCGCCATCTTGCCCCGCCCTCCCTGGCTTCCTTTTTTATTGGTTCAGTTTTTCCCTCAAATGTCATGTGTCTTTTCTCTGGCAGTTTTAAGATTTTCTCATTATTTTTTGTTTTTAGCAGTTTAAGTAGGTGTTTTTTTGTTTGTTTGTTTGTTTTTTTATATTCATCCTGCTTTAGTTTACTAAGCTTCTTGAATCTAGGAAGATCAGAATCTAATTTCTCTAGGTGGCATAATGCCTAAAGCATTTGTGTGCTAACCAGAAGGTTTGCTGTTCAAACTCACCAGCCACTTCTCGGAGGACTTATTGAATTGTGGTGTTGGCAAAGAATGCTGAAAGTACCATGGACTGCTAAAAGAACTAACAAATCTGTCCTGGAAGAGGTGCTGCCTGAATGCTCCTTGGAAGGAAGAACGGCCAGACTTCATCTCACCTACTTTGGTCATGTTATCAAAAGGGACCATTCTCTGGAGAAAGATATCATGCTTGGTAAAGTAGAGGGTCAACAAAAGAGGGGAAGACCCTCAACAAGGTGGATTGACATTGTGGCTGCAGCGAAGGGCTCAAGTATAGTGGGGATCATGAGGCTGGCACAGGACTGGGCAGTTTCCCGTTCTGTTGTGCATAAGGTCGCTATGAGTCGGAGACGACTCAATGGCACATGACAACAAACAGCAATAACTAAAGTCATACATATCAGTTTACCAGTGATTTGTAACCCCACCTATTGTGCTGCTCAGAAATCACCCCTTCATATCCCTTAATAATAAGGAATACTATTATTCCTCACTTACTCCATGTACCACATCATTTCTTCAGAGCCTTCTCCATTTTTTCAGGCCCCAGCTCCATCCTCCAGCTCTACAGCTGGGCCCACCTCCTCCTTTTCTGGAGCAATCTTGGTCGTTCTGAGATTGCTGATGTTTCTTCTGCACCACTGACTCTCTGCTGTTATTTGTCCTCTCATCTTTCCTAGTACCTCAGAGAAAGAGCCACCTCTGTTTTCCTAAGGCTAATCCTTATACTGCTGATCTCCACCTCAGGCAGCCTTGCTTGCCATCCCCTCCCAAACCTTTCATCTTTTTATCTGAAAGATAAAAAGTCCACTTACTTTGAGTCCAGTTACTCTTACCTTTGTTCCTTAGTTTCCTGGGATCTGGTTTCCTTCCAGATATTCTAAAAAAAACTTGAATTTCAAAGGAGAGAGCAACTTTTTTCTGGTAGCAAATTCTACTGGCTTTCTCCTGCTTGTCTTCCTTGGGGACCACTGGCCCCCTTCTCCTTCTTGTATATTCCCCTCATTTGACAAGTTCCCTGCTGCCCTCCAGCCAGAGCCTTGTTTCTTTTCTCTTGTTTCAGTTGAGCTGGAGAGAGTGGACATTAAAGTCAACACATATTTTCCTCTTTCCTTGATAGTCACGTTCTTTTTCTGTTTGTGATGCTTTCTTTAAAAATTTTCTTATGTAAAATATTCTGTTGTGGTGAAAAAATACATAACTAAACATAAGCCATCTCACAGTTTCTATATGTACAATTCAGTGACCCTGATTACATTCTTCAGGTGGTATAACTATTCTTCTCATTATCCTTTCCTAAAACATTCTACCACATTAACATAAACTCAGTGCCAGGTCATGGATTGAATTGTTTGCCACCTAGAATAATGTGTTATATCTGTGGTCACAATCTCGTTTGGGAATAGGGTTTTGTTTGTTATGTAAATGAGGCACTATTAGTGTAGGGTGTGTTTTAAATCCATCTCTTCTAAGATATAAAAGAGCAGATTAAGCCAGCAACAAAAAAAGCATAGATGAGGGAAGATGGATGCCCTCCCACATGAAATCTCCAAGGAACCAAGAAACAGAAGCTGAAAAGAGACAAGGACCTTCCATCAGCACCAATAGAGAATGAAAGCTTCCCCTAGATCCAATGCCTTGAATTCAGATTTCTAGTGCCTAAGGCATTTGATACTGCCTCGGAAACCCAAGGAGGGGTCGCTATGAGTCGGGGCCAACTCGACTGGACTCGACGGCACATAACAACAACAACAACAAGGCATTTGAAAAGAATACAAAGCTACAAAAGCAAAATTAGGCATGCAAGTGGCTATTTAGAGTGATAAGGGAAATAATTTAAAAATCACATGTTTAAAGAGTTGCCAAATAACAAACATCACAAGGTGCATAAAAGTAACATAACGTCAATCTTAATTAATTCTGGTGCATTTCTATAACTTTTCTTTTACTTTTTTAGCTACGTATTCCTTGATAGCCTTTTCACCTGACAAGTGTTTTGTAATATTTTTTTTCTACAGAGATAATAGAGAAAGAATCTGGTGTTTGTTTGGGATAGTCAATTGAAATTTGGTCATAACTGATAGTTTAGAAGGATAAAACATGTGTTTTCACCCTGACACACTTGCTGTTTGTAGCGTTGCTACAGGTTTGTATCCTATAACAGAAGAATCCTGATCAATTCTACTTCATGTGATTATCATAGAAAATAGTGAATTTATAGTTGCATATGTTTCATGATCTATTATGTTGTGACAAGAGAAAGCTTCCATTTGGACTAGGAATTAATGAGAACCAAATCCTCTAATTCCAGTTTGTGTATCCAGTTATTGAGTTTATTATTATTATTATTATTATATAAATCAGCTTTGGGCTCTGTTACTTTAAACTTTGTTTTTCTTCCACTGCTCATTCACTTCTGTGGTGGGGGCTGCAGACCATTTTTATATTTTGCTATAACATCTGGCCCCTTGCCATTGGGCTATCACCCTGGGTGAGTCAGCACAGTGTGCAGTAGAGAAAATTATTCCTAATTTGGCAGAATGATCAGTATCTTTACACAGAAGTCCAGCGATCACTGTGCTTCAACAGATAAATTCCATGGAACTCAAACTGAATGTATCCCCATCTCAAATTTCTCTTATCCAGACTTAAAGGGGCTGTAGGGGAAGTTAGGTTCTGTTTTATATATTTAGGGAGGAGATTGCCATTCCAAACCAAGAAAAAAAGAACAAAACCCACTGCCGTGGAGTCAGATTCAACTCATATCGACCCTTGGGTTTCTAAGGCAGTATCACTATGGAAGTAGATTGCCCAACCTTCCTTCTGAGGAGTGGCTGGTGGGTTTGAACCACCAGCCTTCTGGTTAGCAGTCAAATGCCTTAGGCACTAGAAAGGTGAGGGGAATATTCAAGGAAGATATGGAGGATCTTGTTGATGGCCCATAGGTTCTAGAGAACTATGGAAGGGAGTTGGGAGCTGAGTTCAGAGTTGAGGATACACAGAGTCTTGGAGATGACCATGCAGTCTTGTTCTTCCTTTGGTGATTTTTTTTTTTTTTTTATTCCTTTGGTGATTTTTAAGTAGGGATATGGTCTAGGATAGGGGGCAAGTCTAAGAAGCCTTGGTGTTGCCAATTAAGTGCTCAACTGCTAACAGAAAGGGTGGCAGTTTGAACCTACACAGCAGCTCTGTAAGAGAAAGACCTGATGATGTGCTTCCATAAAGATTACAGCCAAGAAAACCCTATGGGGGCAGACCTCCTGTGTCACATGGGGTCAGTGTGAATTGGAATCAACTCAATGGCACCAAACAACATCAATAGGGGACCAATCTAGCTGCCCCATACCATCCAGTTCTTATTATAATAGTAACTAATACCTATTAAGTACTTATTACACACAAGGCACTCTTCTAAATAGTATCATTATTAGCCTGTTTTACAGATGAGGAAACTGGGGTACATAGAAATTAAATAACTTTTCTAAAGTTCCACAGACAGTAAGCAAGCAATGTGCCTCCAGAATCCACATGTTTTTCTGCTCCTGGCACTGATGTCTTGTAATTTCATGGTTTTGTTTCCACTTCCCATTTGTATTACTTTCCTATGGCTGCTGTAACAAATTAATACAGACTTAGTGCCTTAACTAATACAAATTTATTATCTTACAGTTCTGAAGGTCAGATCCAGAATGGGTGTCACTGGGCTAAAACCAAGGTGTTGTCAGGGTTGCATTCTTTTCTGGAGGCTCTAGAGGAGAAGTTGTTTTCTTGCTTTTTCTAGCTAGAGGCTGCTCACATGCCTTGGCTCATGCCCCCTTCCATCTTCGAAGTCAGCCATGGCAGGTGTAGTCTTTCTCACATCACATCACTCTGACACTCCCTCTTTCTCATTTAAGGACCCTTGTGATTACATTGTAACGTAGTGCCTAAGGCACTTGACTGCTAACCAGAAGGCTGGTGGTTCAAATCCACCAGCCACTCCTCGGAAAAAAGGTTGGGCAATCTACTTTCATCATGATACTGCCTCTGAAACCCAAGGAGGGGTCGCTACGAGTCAGGTCTGACTTGATGACAAATAACAACAACAGGATAATATCCCTATTTTAAGGTCAACTGATAAACAACCTTAATTCCATATCTTAAATGTAGGACTTAAGGAATTCCCTTTTGCCATGTAACATCACATATCCCCATGTTCTGTGGATTAGGACATAGACATCTTTGGGAAGCCATTATTCTGCCTATTACACCATAGACACTAACTTCTATGAGGAAAATGACTCTTTGTTCATAGTTGGATTGCCAGCATCTGGCATCTAGTAGCACTCAACAAATTGTTGGGACAGATGTAAATAAAATAACCCATGGGAAACATCTATGTCTAATACATGACAGAAACTCTTGAAAGCCACTTGAACTCACTTGAAAGCCCAGCTCCACCCGATAAATTTTCAAGATTTTGCTTAAAGACACTTTTTGCATAAATCCTCCACTAACTGTGAGCCAAATTCTTCTACCTCCTTTCTCAGGGGCACGATTATAGGTTCCCTTTGATACATGTTTCATTAGCCTGTTTTCTTTACTGGGTTGTGAAGAACCTGGAGAGTGTTGATCTTGTTTGTTTCTGAGCACTTTGCAACTCCTAGCATGCATTGAGCTCTTAAATATATCAGAGGAAGGGGAGTTACACATGGAAAAAATCAGGGCAAGACAGTGGTTGAGGAATGTGAGAATCAAGGAGGCCACACCTCTCAGGGTCTTCCATTTCCTCTTGCTAAAGAAAGACTTCCATTGCAAGGTATCTAGAGTGCTGGCATGAATGAAAACATTTGTAATAAGATGCTAGAATTGGAGTCCTCTTCCTTCATTTTTAATTGAGGTACCCACATGATTGAACCCCAAGTAACTGAGAGACTTCCTTCTCATCACATGAATTTATAAAAGGAAATGGATCAAAGGACTCATTCCATGACTTCAATTAGATCAAAGGTCTGGATAGGAGTAGAGTAGGAAAGAGGAGATTTTGGTAAGGATTTTGGTGAAAGGTTGTCTTTGAAAAGAGCTGCTAATCTATAAATCCATGTTCCTAATCTTTCGTGGGAAGGTGATATATTCTGACATAAGCCAAGCAAATGTGGCTTCTAGGAAGCCATGTGGAGAGTTTGAACTGTACTCTATCCTGTTGGGAGATTCAGAACTAGAACCTGACCCATACCTCACCAAACTAAAGGGAACAATAGATGACACCTGACTCTTTTCTACCACAAGAAATCTACAAGGGGAAAATGCTGACCTACATTTGGTAGTAGAGCCAGGAGACTGGGTAGATAGGGATGGGGCTGCAATCCTGGAACTGGTCAGGGAAAAGGATTGGTCATTATCCTTCATCCCCCAGACTTGGGCCCTGCAGGAGAGAGCTGCAGACAGAGGTTGTTTTGGTCCTATCCAATAAGGCCAACTAGAAAGATGGGGTGATCTTAAGAGAAAGGGCTGAAAGAGAATCTTTGGTTGCCCAAGGACTAGGAAAAGAGTTTCAAGGACCACCTGGAATATAAGACTGCCTTCTGAGGTTGAGGGAACTATGACAGGGGTCTGCAGAGCCCGTGAGAAATGACTTTGACCACTGCCATGGTTCAACTTCTCTCTCTGATTGCTAACAAGGGAGAAAAAAAGCAAAGAGGGGCAGAAAAAGTGTTGAGCAGGGAAAGAGGGTCAAGGAGAAGGATAATACCCTTTTTCCACTGGATGTTTCCAGTCAAAAACAGGGGAGACAGTTTAATATTACACCAAGCAAGGTCAGAGTTTGTCCATCACACAAGACTCAAACCAAAAAACCACTCACTGCCATTGAGTCAATTCCTACTCATTGCAACCCCCATTGGGCTTCCAAGATGGTAAATCCTTATGGAAGTAGATTGCCCAGTCTTTGTTCCATGGAGTGGTTGGTGGGTTTGAACCACCAGTCTTCTGGTTAGCACTCAATTGCCTTAGGCATTGTGCCACCAGAGTTCCTTTCACACAAGACTAGATGTTTTAATTTCTTCATTCGAGATTGTTCATGGCTAAAACCAACAGAGGAATTGTGAATGACTGGAAAATTCTTTAGTTTGCTCAAGTCTTGGAAAGGAAAATATTCATTACTGCATCAAGTTTGGAGAGACAGAGGAAAATAAAACTGAAGTTTAGTTTTGGTCCCTAAGTGTTTCTTTGTAAGTGTGCCTCATTTCTGGCCCTCACTCTAAACATCCTCTCTGATACCAACAGCAAATGCAGTCTTCTGACCCTAACCACCTGGAGCTAGGTCAGCTCCCACAGGTTAAAGGATGCGGTTCTCCAGACTGTCCAGTCAGCCTAAGACTGTAAACACTAGTTGCAAACTTGGGGGTCCCTAGGGCTCCCTCATTTCTGACCTGCTGGCTACAAATTTAGGAGTTCCCATAACCTGCCTCAGGTTTGATTGTTCTCTGGAATAACTCACAGAACTAAGGAAAGTGTTATACTTATGATTACAGTTTAATTATAGCATAAAGCATACAAATAAAGAGATGCATAGGGTAAGATAGGAGAGGGACCCCACCATGGAGCTTCTGTGTCCCAAAAATGTGTTACTCTCTCATATATTGATGTCTATCATCAACTGGAAACTTATCAACTTTCAGTGTCCTGAGTTTTTATTGGGGTTTCATTACAGAGGCATGACTGATTGACTCATTGTCCACCTGGTTAAACTCAGCCTCCAGTCTCCTTCTCTGAGTTTGGGGCTGATATCAGGTGGTGGGTCTTTCTGGCACAGCCAGTTCCCACCCAACACCTCACTATCACTATCATAAACCATCAAGTGTGATCTGGAGCCCTTCCATGAATAGCAAAGGCTAATTTTCCCTGGGAAAATTCCAAAGGTTTAGAGATTTCTTCTTAGGAATCAGAGACAAAGACTAAATCCTTTGGCTAAAGTTTATTGTACACTCCACAGTCACATACCCACAGGGAGATTCACACCCACACTTAGCCAAATCCTTAGCCCATGAAGTTTATCACTGTAACACAGTACTTTCCATGAATGTATTTCACTAACGCTTCCTGGATCTTAAGGCATCAACACATTTTATCCTTATGTAAAGGTATGAAGTAGTCTAGTGGTTGCTGATAACTCTGATTTCACAAAGGAGAATGATTTGTGGAGAATGAAAGCCTTGTTCATGGTCTCTGGCCTTGTGGCCAGGCTTTTGGATTCTCATTTTCTGCTGGGCCTTCTCCATCTCTCTAGGGTGACTTTCAGTAGTAACTTTGCTACAATTTGAAGGTTACACTTCAAATGCTTGGATATCATTTTCTATATTGATGTTAACTTCTTTTAAAATTGTGAAATGCAACATACATACAGGAAAGTGTTTAGAACAGGTGTTCAGCTTAAGATAAGCAAAGGCCTGTATAACCTCAAGTAACATTGTCAGTACTCCAGAAACACCATGTCTCCTAAGATAACCCAGTCTTCACCCAAAGGTAGTCACTATCCTTTCTTTCATAGCACTTTTTTTTTGTCTTTTTTTTACAGTTTTATCACCTAAGTATATGTCTCAAAGCTCCATAGTACTATCTGTTTTTAAACTTTATACAAACTGAGTCTTTATATAAACTATGCATTCTTTTGTGTTGACTTCTTACTAACATTGTTTTAAAAGGTTTATTCACACTACTGTATGTAGCTCTGGGTTAGTTTTATTGTCATATAAATTTCATTGTACAAACATACCACAATTGTTTTTTAATCCATATTCTGTTGGATAATTGGGTTATTTCAAGTCTTGATGGCTATGAACATTACGTGCACATATGAACACATCTCTCTAAGATGGCATGGAATTTCTGAATCATAAGATGTGACCATGACAGCAGTGTGCTGGAACTGGCTCATGCTGGCCCCAAGAGCCAATTGTTAAAATGTCAGAAATTTTATATGCCAATTTTTAATGCGGCCATTATTAAAACTTAAATTGTAAAACTTACAATTAAATAAGAAATATTAAAAACAAAAGTAGTAAATATTAAAGACTCATCACCTCCTAATAATCTTACTACACTTTACTATTGTCTTTAAGGAGCCCTGATGGTGCAACAGTCAAGTGCTTGGCTGCTAACTGCAAAGTTAGTAGTTTGAATCCACCCAGCTGCTCCATGGGAGAATAGATTTGACAGTCTGCTCCCATAAAGATTACAGCCTTGAAAACCCTCTCGTGCAGTTCTACTCTGCCCTACAGGGTTGCTATAAGTCAGAATCAACTCAATGGCACACAACAATAACTGGTATTCTATTGCACACCTTTCCTAACTCCACATTCAGTGATGTCACATGGGTGGCTTGAAATCAATCACTGTGGGAATATTTACATCAGGGAAACTATCAAGAACTGCAAATCAGGGCTTTTTTCCTGGAGAACCAGTTGTTAAACTTTTAGCAGCCCTCCACTGGAATGTATCTTCAAATTTAAGAAAATTCCAAAAGGTTTTCCAAAGTAGTTGTACTCCCACCAGTAATTTCAGAATTCCTATTGATCCTTCTCAACACTTAATTTTTGATCTGGTGGCCATGTAGCACTATCTAATTGTGGAGTAATTTGCACTTCTCTCGAGAACTTTCCATGCTTACTGGCTATTTGGATTTCCTCTTTCTGTGAAGTGCTTCGTTAGGTCATTTTTCTATTATATTGACTGTCTTTTTCTTATTTCTTTGTAGGAGATCTTTTATCTTACAAAGGACATGATCTCTCTGTTGATTAAGTGTGCAGCAAATATCTTCTGTGACTTCTCTCTCTCTCTCTCTACATATATATGAAATAGGAACAGAAAACCCCATAAAAAAAATGTAGCTTAATAAAAATTACAAAACAAATACCCTTACAATCATTACTCAGTTCAGGAAATAGATTTTTGCCAACCACCTTGGTAGTCCCTCTAAGCCCTGTGCTTAGCAGTCTTATCATTGTTGTTGTTAGGTGCTGTGGAGTTGGTTCTGATTCATAGTAACCCCATGTACAACAGAATGAAACACTGCCTGGTCCTGTACCATCCTCGAAATTGTTGCTGTTTGGGTCCGTTGTTGCAATCACTGTGTCAACCCATCTCATTGAAGGTCTTCCTCTTTTTCACTGACCTTCCACTTTACCAAGCATGATGTCCTTCTCCAGGGCCTGATCCCTCCTAATAACATATTTAAAGTATGTAAAATGAAGTTTTACCATCCTCGCTTCTAAGGAGCATTCTGGCTATCCTCTTTCAAGAGAGATTTGTTCGTTCTTCTGGCAGTCTATGGTATAATTAATATTCTTCACCAACACCGTAATTCAAAGGCATCAATATCTTCTCTCTAAAAGTAATGTCTACTCAGACATTGACAGTCACTTCCTTGCTTATCTTTATAGTTTTATCCTTAATATGTATATCCTTATAAGCAATAACTTAGCTTTGCTTAAAAAAAAAAAAAAAAAGTCTTCAAAGTCTCTTAATCTACAGTTTCCCCCATTCCCTCTTTTGCTCCTTGCCATTTATAGAAATTGGGTCATTTGTCCTGTAAAGTTTCACACAGTCTGGACTTTTCTAGTTGCATCTCCATGGTGTAATTTATCATTTTCTTCTGTCCTCTGAATTTTCTGAGGCTTGATCCATTACGGTTCTTTTTCTTTTTTTGCAGGACAAGTTCAAAGGTGGCTATGTGTTTTTGCATTGCATTATGTCTGGTTGTCTTCCTTCTGTGATGTTACCAACCCCTATTGCTCAATGTCGATCTACATTAATTGATTAGGAAGGATAAAATGATAATATTCTAAATCTATTACTCCTTCATATGTTAATTGGGCTACTTGTATACAGAGAAACTTCTCGTTCTTCTATTTGGTTACCTACTGGTTCAGTTTATACAGAAAAAAGCAGGAAAATGAGTTGGCTTGCTTTACTAGTTTTTTTTTTTTAAAGAAGGAATTTATTAGCATGCTCCAGTGGTGACTTTTTTCTTAAAGTGTCATTTCATAATGGGTTTACCAAGTATTTGTGTCTATCATCATTACCTTTACATTGTTATGTAAATTATCTCATCTTTGGTCTGTGGGAGCCTCATCAAGGTGACTTAGAACACAATCCTGTTAGTTTTCTGTGGCTGCCCTGCTTTCTAATATGATGAGTTGTTCTAGGATTGTCTTGTACATTTCTTATTCCAGCTCTGGAAACATCCATTTCTCCCAGAAGCCCTAATTTATTTTTTATGGGAAATGGTATTTTGAGACCACAGTCAGGGTAGCGCCAAGTAGTAGGAGTGCTCGTTGCCAACAGGTTAATCATTGCTTCTAGGTTTCTTTACCAGACAAAATTAGGAAACAAAATGGAAATACCTCCAGGTCATATCGATATTTCCATTTCAAATTTATGAGTGCAGGCTTTTTACTTAACTTCTTTGATCTTATCTCTTTTATCTCCTTCCTTCCACATAGAGAACCCTGGTTCTCAAGGACACAGGCTTAGATGGAATTAGAATATCCCATAATTACTTCTTTGCTCTTCCATAGCACACACACTAGACTAATGTCACACCAGACTAATGCCACCACTACCAAAGCGATTACTTTACTGAAGACAGCTTTTTTCATATGCTCTCCCTATTTTCCATGCCTTTTAAAAAATGGTTTGCTGTATTTACATTGTCAGAGCAAATAGGTATTACATATTTGTGATAGTTGAAGATGTGTCAACTTGGCTGGACTCCAGTTGTGAGTGGTGGTTCCCATGATGGATCCCATGACTG
>NW_006921837.1:1466601-1472782 GCF_000298275.1 Orycteropus afer afer
CTCCGGGCCCCATCCCCCTCCAGAGACGAACTTTTCAGCTTGAACTTGTCGGCTTCTACACGCTTGTGAGCCATTTACCTAAGATAAATCTCTCTCTCTCTCTCTTTCTCTCTCTATAAATATATATATATATACTTTGCTGGTTTTTGTGTTTCTCTAGAGAACCCAATCCAACACAATATTCTATTATCTCTCTTGTTAAAAACAAATTTAAAAATCCAGACTTGGGTAGAGAGAAGCTTTACTCAGAAAAAGAAAGGGGGGAAAGGAAAGGGACCATGTAATAGTGGTTGAGGGGGGACCACCACAGTGGGGAGAACACTTCCAACCATACAATCTGCAAATGTGTCAAAGAGGGAAAAAGTATTTCATTTATAAACCAAAGCCAAACCAAACTCACTGCCGTTAAGTCGGATCCGACTCATAGCAACCCTTTCTTGGGTTTCTGAGGCGGTATCACTACAGAAGTAGATTGCCCAATCTTCCTTCCAAGAAGTAGCTAGTGGGTTTGAACCACCAGCCTTCTGGTTAGCAGTCATTTAAAGGGACTGAAAATAAACAAGGGTGGAAAATTGAGATACGGGGAGTTGGGATGAAAGGGTAACATTAGTAGAGAGTAAAACAGAATGTTTTGTGCTGAGACCAGCCTATTCTTTTGAGGGGCCCTTCAAGAGAGGTAGCATGCTGGCTCAGGCTGAAGGTGGCCAAAGTTTAGGAAGTTGGGACAAGGAGAGAGCTTAATTCAAGTTTGGTTAACAAGCATTGTGTTTCTGACTGATCAGTGGAGACAAATAATTCGGTTACTTATGAGGCAAGGAATGGGAATTGGGGGGTGAGCAGTGTCTGGCCTTATCTTAGGTAAACAAAGGGGCATCCAGGAGTCTTATCTAAGTCATATAGAAAGGGTGGTAATTTGCAGTAAGCCACTTTTCTGAACACAAAGCGGGGAAGGAAGATTTCTTAAACCATCGATGTGTTCCAGTTTCATAGGGTTCAGGTAAAATTCAACATTAAAAAGAAACAAACACATGCATATTCTATGGAAATGTATCCCTTGGAGCAATCCACCACAGGGTACCAGAGAGGCAACATTCACAGGGAATGCAGGACACACAGGAGGGCATAATTATGAGGGGCATGGTGGCGGGGAGGAGGTTACAGCAAAACAAACCAAAAACTATCAAAAAAAAAAAGAAGAAGAAGAAGAAGAATAAAAGGAAACAAACACAAATGTGTTGCTGTTGAGTCTGATTCTGACTCATGGCAAGCCTATATGTTACAAAATAGAACTGAGCCCCATAGCATTTTCTTGGCTGTAATCTCTTCAGAAGCAGACTGCCAGGCCTTTCTTCCAGGGTGACGCTGGACAGGTTCAAACTGCCATCCTTTAGGTGAGTAGTGGAGCGCAAACCATTTGCATTACCCAGAGTATAAAAACCAAACCAAACCTGTTGCTGCTGAGCTAATTCCAATTTATAGCAGCCCTAGAAGGATAGGGTAGAAGTGCTGCATAGAGTTTCCAAGGCTGTAATCTTTACGGAAGCAGACTGCCACATCATCTTCTTCCTGAGCAGCTGGTGCGTAAACTGCCTACTCTTAAATTAGCAGCTGAGCACTTAAGCACAGTAGCACCAGGGCTTCTAAATTCAACATTATCACCTTTATAATCCTGCTGATAAGGTGTTTTTTAGGCTAAAACTGACACTTGACACTTGAGCACCTCCTGTGAACAGGGATTTTACAGTACATCCTTACAAATTCCAAAGAGCAGATTTCAAATTAAACAAAAGAGAAGTACATTCAAACAAAGTTACATTTTATACTAAATTTCATCTTTGTGGATGAAAGTCCATCTATATGGACTTTTCTAGTTGCAAAATGGATGTTTCCAGACTAATATACTTTTTCCCTCCTTTAGTTAATATCTAAGGAGCTCTGGTGGCATAGTGCCTAAGGCATTTGACTGCTAACCAGAAGCCTGGCAGTTCAAGCCTACCTGCCACTCCTCAGAAGGAAGATTGGGCAATCTACTTCTGTAGAGACACCACCTCGGAAACCCAAGGATGGGTCGTTATGAGTCAGATTCGACTTGATGGCAGTGAGCTTTTAGTGAGTATCTTAAGGAGCTCTGGTGGTGTAGTGCCTAAGGCATTTGACTACTAACCAGAAGGTTGACGGTTCAAACCCACCAGCCATTCCACAGAAGGAAGACTGGGCAATCTACTTTTGTAAAGATTTACCGCCTTAGAAACCCAATAGGGTCACTGTAAGTCAGAATTGACTTGATGGCAGTGAGTTTTTTTTTTTTTTTTTTTAAGTTAGTATCTTGGGTTATGCAATTATTTCTAACAATCTCCCTGGATGATGTGTTAGCATAAACAATGTTGTGTTGGCCAATAAGCAAGGTAAGCACAGGCTTACTTGGTTTACTTACCAATCTGCAGTGAACAATTTCATATTTTTCCATCACATCAAAGATTCTGCTTCTAGGTATGACTGGCATCTATTTCTTTCCCAGTCCCACAGTCCCTTACTACAGAATCAAAGCCTGTTTTCAAATTGACAATCCCTAACAGGGACAGAGTACATAATAAACAAAGGAAACATAGGCTTACTTGTGTTTACTTACCAATTTGTAGTGAACGATTTCAGGTGTTCACTACAGATAAGTAAATAAGCACAAGTAAGCCCGTGCTTCCCTTGCTTACTGGGTAATCTGCCCCTGTGCATACAGAATGAGAATGTAAGGTAACATGTTTCCAGGTTCTTAAGCATCAAAATAAGAGATACATAGAACGCTCCCAGGGTTTGGAAGATTATGAAAGGAAGAACAATTCTTGGAGGAAGTACACAGAGTTCTGGTATTTCAAAGTTAGTATCCTTTTTGGGGAAAAAGAAAAAAAGATAAGCCTTTTGTTAAAATTCTATTAATATAGAAACATATTTTAAAAACTCACCTAAATAAATCACTCCAAACTCATATCCCCCAGAGGAACTTCTAAAGTTGGAATTCCATATTGTCAATTAAAACTTCAGTTCTGATCTTGTTACTTTTTATCATAATTTCCACCAGAACTTCAACATTCTCAAAGTCACTTTAGATAAAGAAACAAACAAGTTATACTTAGAATTCTGAAAATGCAACTCAGATGTCTTGATAAATATAGTAGTACATTCTATAAGTCGAAGCTGTCAGGATATCATGGGTGTATTGTAAGTTGTACAATGTGGTCATTAAATGCACAGTCTACCTGTAAAAAAGCAAAATAGCAATTTCCCCACTACAATACACTCAGTTATGCAGGTGTAAGTGGCAGGAAAACAGGTAATCATGTTCAGGAAATGAGATCAATTAATCATGCAAATCCCTTATTTACCTAAGATGAATTGGGCTATGTGATGCTGACATAGGTACTTCACTCATATCATCAACATGCCAATTAGAAAAAACAAACCCTAGCTCAGCGATTCTCAGTTTTTGAACACTTGCTGTCATGTCTTTGGTGCCTGATCTAACTTTCCCAAGCTACACTTTACCTTTTAGGTAAACTCAGCAATTCCAGATAGAGATTTAAAAACAAAACAAACCAAAAAACCAACTTCTGACTTCAGGTAAACATAGCCAAAACCTTCATTGGATCCATTTACAATGCAGGGCATAATTTACTTCAGAGAACTAATCAAAAACCAAACCGAACCCACTGCCATTGAATTGAGTCCACTCAAAGGGACACCCTTTGGGTTTCCAAGGTGGTAAATCTTTATGGAAGTAGATTTCCCTGTCTTCCTTCCATGGAGCAGCTGGTGGGTTTGAACCACCAACCTTCTGGTCTTGTCAAAACTGAAGTCCTCTATCTAATAAGAAATCAATGGATTCAGGCAATGTAATGATCTTCGTAGATAGTAAAATTTGGTAAGAAAACTGCTCAATTATGGCCCTACCAAAACAAAGAACCAAAAACCATCCAGTTGCTGTTGCATCAGTTCCAACTCATGGTGATTCCATGTGTGTCAGAGTAGAATTGGGTGTATGGAGTTTTCAATGGCTGATTTTTTGGAAAGAGATGGCCAGGCCTTTCTTTTGATGCTAACAGAAAGATTGGTGGTTCAAATTCATCCAGAGGTAGACACCTAGGAGATCTGCTTCTGTAAAGATTATAGCCTTGTAAACCCTATGGAGCAGTCCTACTCTCCTATAGGATCACAATGAGTTGGAATTGACGTGTGCCTAAGGGGCAAGGAGGCCACAACTTCTGACCTCCTCTAATCCCACAAGAGGAAGACAGAATCACCGTCAATAGTCCAAGGCCTATTCCTGTGAGGCCAGACATGCTGCCTCCCTCTAGTCCTTTCATCAACCCTGACACCAACTGTTCCTCCTGCAGCACCCACCACCTCTCTGCTGGGTTCGATAATTTGCTGCAGTGGCCACATAGAACACCCAGATAATGGGGTTTATGAGGGAAGCACCAGGCTACAATTCAAGTTCATGAACAACGCTCAGTCTCTCTCAGCCCACCGTCTCTCAGCCAACAGTCTCTGCCCCAGCAGTATGTGTCTCTCGGTGTCTCTCTTCCAGCGGTGTGTGTCTATTGGTGTCTCTTTTTCAGCAGTGTGTGTCTCTCAGGAGCGCATTTCTCTCAGCAGCATATCCTTCTCAGCCAGCAGTCAGAGAGATTCCTTCTGCCTCTAGGAGGGCTCCTTTTGAGGCTGAACCAACAAGCCCAACATCAGAATTCTATACACCTGAGAGACAGCGAACTCCCCAGAAAATTACTTTGTGCTGCTCCCAACAGAAATAGCCCAGGTGGATGATTTTAACAATCAAGAGCTACTCAGTTTCTCAGAGCAAATTCCACCATGGAGTTTACAAAGACTTATGGCTAGAAAAGCCATACCAGGTGATTTACTACACCACAACTTGGTAGCACACAACAGTGATCTTTACCAAAGCAGATAACCAGATCTTTCTTCCATGGCACAGCTGGTGGGTTCAAATGGCCAACCTTTCAGTTAGTAGTTGAGCACAAACTGTGCCAACCAGGGACCTGAAGCAAAATCTAGAGAGAGATTTTTTATCTCCTCCACTGGCATAAGCTGCATTCACACTTTGTGGGTCTGTTTTTCCCTGAGATTGTCTTGGACCTTATAGTCTTCCGTTTTAGTGATAGTCATCTTAACCACAGTGTGATCAGGTCCTCGGAAAGTGCTAATGGGAAATAAGGTAGTCACTAAGCTGTTCTAGAGCATACTTCATTGTTTTGTCATCAACTCTAGCCTTTCTGGGTGTTGAAAATGGTTTGCACTTGACTACTAACCTGAGCCCTGCAGGCACAATGGTTAAGCCCTAAGCTGATAGCGGAAGTGTTGGCAGTTCAAACCCACCTAAAGTCTCTGTGGAAGAAAGTCCTAGCCTAGAAAACCCTCTTGGAAAGTTCTACTCTGTCACATGGGGTCATCATGGGTCAAGAATTGACTCAACTGTACCTGACTCAACTGTACCTAACAGTAACAACAATTAACCTAAAGTTTGGCAATTTGAACCCACCCAGTAGTACCTTGGAAGAAAGGCCTGGTAGTCGTCTTCAATAAAGATTAGAGGCAAGAAAAGCCTATAGAGCAGTTCTACTCTGTAACACATGGGGTTGCCATGAGTCAGAATCAATTCCATGGCAATGGGCTGGGTTTCTGCTTTTGGTAGCCTCCCTGTGCATTCTGAATAAAGTTGTTGCCATACTACAGAGAGCACAAATGGTATTTTCTGTTCCTTTGAATGAATGGGTCATTTATGTGTTCCTGAGATCTAAGTTTGCATGAAGAAATAACAACTTTGAATGATTCCTGTTAGTAGCTTGTATTTGTGCTTAATTGGTTTAAATGCTTAATCTGATGCAAATTCTTGGTTTTGAATTCAGGATGTATACCCTAGCCACTCCTGAGAGGGAAGACTAGGCAATCTACTTCCATAGAGATACCACCTCAGAAACCCAAGGAGGGGTCGCCATGAGTCGGAATCGACTTGATGGCAGTGAGTTTGGTGTTTTTTTTTTTTTGTTTGTTTGTTTGTTTCTTTGTTCACCCTAGACTTCTTCACTGGTAAGGTCTGCCTTGGCATGAGAGCATGGGCCTGATTTGTCCCTGATGATCACCTTCCATTGGAGCTGTTTTTTTTTTTTTTTTT
>NW_006921837.1:1472962-1475644 GCF_000298275.1 Orycteropus afer afer
CCCACAATGTAACAGCACTTCCTCCCTGTGTTTACCATTTCCCTTCATCTTTCTTTCCTATCCCTTCCTGCCTTTATTAGCTTTATCCCTGGGCAAATGTTGCCCTTTTGATTTCGTATGTTTGATTGTTCTAATGAGTGTGTGCCTTCCTGGTATTATTGTTCAACTCACAGACTTATTTATCATTTGGCTGAAAGTTGAGCCATGGGGGTTGAGCTCAGTTCCCTGCTTGAAGCATGTCTAAGGGCCATAGTTGCAGGGGTTCCACCAGTCCTCATCTGCCAGGAAGCCTGGTCTTTTTTATGATACTGAGTTTTATTTCACATTCTTCTCCCACTCTATCCAGGACCTCCTATTGTGACCCTTTCAGAGTGGTCACTAGTGTTAGCTGGGCACCATCTAGTTCTGGTCTCAGGGCCATGGAGACTGGGGTTCATGGTCCTTTGGATTAATTATTTCCTTATGTTATTTTCTTCATTCTTCCTAGCTCTGGATGGGGAGGGACCAACAGTTCCACCTTAGATGGCTGCTCACAAGCTTTTGAGACCCCAGTTGCCACTCATGAAAATAGGATGTAGAACAGTGTCTTTGTGGACTATGTTGTGCCAGTTGACCTTAGTACCTCCCAAGACTATGGTCCTGAGCCCCCAGGGCCAGCCACTCATTCTCTCAAGGTGTTTGGTTCTGACTAAGACATTTTCATAACTTTGCCTTCTGTATGTTCTACTACATTCGTGGATATATTTGCAGCACATATAAATACATAGGTAGAGATATCCTCTGTCAAACTATATATATTCTTGGGTATAGTCCCATTTGCCTTCCCACCCCTGTTCAGCTAGAATGTCTATCAATGTATCTACTTACAGATTATTATTACTGTTATTACAGGATTGTATATGTAACAGTATTCACCTTTGTTACTTTTGGTGGTTCAAACCCACCAGCCACTCCACAGAAGCAAGACTGGGCAATCTACTTCCGTAAAGTTTTACCACCTCAGAAACCCAATGGGGGTCACTATGAGTCAGAATAGATTCAACGGCAGTGGCTTCCAGGTCATTTTTACCACCTCAGAAACCCAGTGGGGGTCACTATGAGTCAGAATAGATTCAACGGCAGTGGCTTCCAGGTCATTTTGAGGTCATTTTGTGCTGATCTCCTTATTGTACATTGTCTTCCCCTTCACCCAAGTTAATGTGTGTCTACCCTCTAGTTGGTGATTTACCCTCCCAACCCTAGTAACCTTCAAAGAATGACACTGTGTGTAAATCTTTTCTTGACTTTTTATAGTAGTGGTCTCATCCAATATCTATCCTTTATGATTGACTTATTTGACTCTGCATAATGTCCTCTAAGTTCACCTGTGTTATGAGTTTTTTACAGATTCATCATTATTTTTTAACATTGCATCATATTCCATTGTGTCTGTGTACCATACTTTGTTTATCCATTCATCCATTAATGGGCACTTAGGTCATTTTCATCTTTTTGCCATTGTGAATAATGCTGTGATGAACATGGATGTGTACGTATCTGTTTGTGTTACAGCTCTTATTTCTCTAGGATATGTATCTAGGAGTAGGACTGCTAGATCTTAGGATATTTCTATTTCCAATTTCTTAAGGAAGCGCCATACTGCTTTCCTCAGTGGTTGTACCATTTTACAGTCTCACCAGCAGTGTATGAAGGTTCTAGTCTCTCTACACTCTTGTCAGCATTTGTTGTTTTCTGTGTTTTTGAACTTTGCTATTGTTGTGGGGGTGAGATGCTATTTCATTGTTTTGATTTGCATCTCTCTAATGGCTAATGATAGTGAGTATTTCTTCATGTGTTTTTGTTAGCCACATGAATGTCTTTGGTGAAGTGTCTGTTCATGTCCTCTGCCCATTTTTTAATTGTTTGTCTTTTTGTTGTTAAGGTGTTGAAATTTTCTATAAATTTTAAAGATTAGTCCTTTGTCCAATAAGTTGCTGCCAAAATTTTTTTCTCTAATCTGTAGATTATCTTTTCACTCTTTTGGCAAAGTCTTTTCCTGTGTATAACTGTTTAATTTTGAGAAGGTGGCTATGGTCTAGTTTGTCTTCTGCAGCTTGTATATTTTAAGTTATGACTGATAGCGTATTTATGCCATGCATTAGGTCCTCTAAGTTTGCCCATTTTGTTTTTAGATTTTACATTTAGGTTTTTGATCTATCTTGCATTAGTTTTTGTATATAGTGTGAGATACGGATCTTGTTTCATTTTTCTGGAAATGGATATCCAGTTTTGCCAGCATCATTTATTACAGAGACTATCTTCTCCCCATTTAATGTGCTTTGGCCCTTTGTCAAAGATCAGCTGTCCATTGGTGAATGGATTTACCAGGCTGTTTTGACTACTGTGGCTAGATAGTAGATTTTGAGATTGAAGAGTCTGAGCCCTCCTACTTTGTTCTTCTTCTTTAGTAGTGTTTTGCTTATCCAAAGTCTCTTTCTATTCCATATAGAGTTGGTGATTAGTTTTTCCATTGCTTTAAGGAAAGATGATGGAATCTGGATTGAGATTGTGTTGTATCTGTAGATTGCTTTGGGCAGTATTGAGATCTTCAAGATATTAAGTCTTATCCATGAACATGGTATGTAAGCCTAGGTATGTAAGTCTCTTTTGGTTTCCTTTTTTTTTTTTTTTTTCACTTAGCCA
>NW_006921837.1:1481257-1483618 GCF_000298275.1 Orycteropus afer afer
ATTATCTTCTGTGTCTGTGTTAATTGGTTTCCCTTTTCTTTGTTGAAGAGGGTCTGTGCAATCCTTCTGCCTAGTCCACCATCTTGCCCCGCCTCCCTCTTTTGGTTTCTTGTAGTATTGTTTTGTAGTTTTGTTTGTATAGGTCTTTTGTGTCTCTGCTTAGATTTATTCCTAAATGCTTCATCATTTGGGTGGTTATTGTAAGTGGTATTGTTTTTCAGAGTTCCTTTTCAGAGTTCTCTTTGTTAATGTAGAGGAATCCAACTGATTTTTGTATGTTAATCTCGTGTACTGCCACTTTGCTGAATAGTTCTATTAGTTCCAGTAATTTTCTTGTTGAGTCTCTAGGATTTTCTATTTATATGATCATATCATCTGCAAATAGGGATAGTTTTACTTCTTCTTTGCCAGTTTGGATGCCTTTATTTTTCCCTTTCTTGCCTTATTGCTCTGGTTGGAACTTCCAATACAATTTTGAATAGGAGTGGTGATAAAGGGATCTTTGTCTGGTTTCCATTCTCAAATGGAATGTTTTCAGTCTCTCTCCACTGAGTGTAATGTTGGAAATTGGTTTTGGGTATATGCTCTTAATTATGTTGAGGAATTTCCCTTCTATTCCTATTTTGCTGAGCATTTTTATCAAGAACGGGTGTTGGATTTTGTCAAATACATTTTCTGTATCAATTGATACATTTTTCAACATATCAATTTTCCTTGTTTCATTTATGGGTGGATTATGTTGATTGTTTTTCTAATGTTGAACCATCCTGGCATACCTGGTATGAATATCACTTGGTCATGATGTCTTATTTTGTAAAATACATTGTTGGATTCTATTGGCTTCTATTTAGTTGAGAATTTTTGCATCTATGTTCAGGGGCATATTGGTCTATCATTTCTTTTTTAGTGATATCTTTGCCTGGTTGTGGTATCAGGATTTTATTTTATTAGGAGTTTATTATTAGTAGTATTATTTTTAATGACCTGTTTAGTTTCTTCTTTTGTAATGGATCTGTTCAAATTTTCTACCTCAGATTGTTAGTTTGGGCATGTAGTGTGTTTCTAGAAATTTGTCCATTCCTTCTAGCTTTTCAAATATGTTGGAATGCAGTTATGCACACAGTATTCTGTTATTTTCCTTTTTATTTCAGTAAGTTCTGTTGTGGCATTGCCTATTTCATTCTTTTCCCTTTGTAGTAGCACATTGCAATGTTCAGTTTCTTTTTTCTTTTTTTTGAAACTAAGCTAAGGAAACTAAAGAATGCTAAGTAAGTTCTGTTCCTTTTGATTCTTCTTCCTTTTTTTTCCTCATTGATTCTTCCTCATTGATTCTTCTTCCTTTTTTTTTTCCCCTCACCTCTGCCTTCACCCAAGTTAGTATGTGTCTATCCTCTAGTTAGTGGTTTACCCTCCCTTTCCTTCCTACCATTGGTAACCATCAAAGAATATTGTTTTCTGTATGGAACCATTTTTCTGACTTTTTTTTTTTTGGTACAATAGTGGTCTTGTATAATATTTATCCTTTTCTGATTGACTTATTTCACTTAGCATAATGTTGTCTAGGTTTATTCATGTTATGAGCTGTTCATTCATGTTGTATATTTTAAGTTATGACCTGATAGCTTATTTATGCCATGCATTAGGTTCTCTAAGTTTGCCCGTATTTTTTCTTTGATGGTCTTTATGATTTTAGGTTTTACATTTAGGTTATTGATCCATCTTGAATTAGTTTTTGTATATAGTGTGAGATACGGATCTTGTTTCATTTTTCTGGAAATGGATATCCAGTTTTGCCAGCATCATTTATTACAGAGATTGTCTTTTCCCCATTTAATGTGTTTTGGCCCAGAGTCATCTTTTTTTTTTTTTTTAAAACATCGTGTGGTATTCCATTCTGTGCATGTACCATAGTTTGTTGATCCATTCTTCTGTTGTGGGCATTTAGGTTCTTTCCATCTATAAATTGTAGAGATTATCCCTTAATCCATTATATCATTGCCAACATTTTTTCTAGTCTATGGGTTGTCTTTTTACTCATTTGATGAAATATTTTGATGCACATAAGTGTCTGATTTTTTTTGGTCAAAGTGATCTATTTTGTCTTCTGGTATTTATATGTTTTTTAATTAAGTTTGATAGTGTATTTATGCCATGAATTTGTCCTTTTTTTTTTTTTTATGGTTTTAGGTTTTATGTTCAGGTCTTTAATCCAACTGAGGGTTTTTTTTTTTTTTTGTATATGGTTTGAAATATTGGTCCTGTTTCATTTTTCTGCAAATGGATATCTAGTTTTGCCAGCGTCATTTGTTAAAGAGAATGTTTTTCCCCATTTGATGTATTTTGGTCCTTTGTCAAAGATCA
>NW_006921837.1:1483718-1485303 GCF_000298275.1 Orycteropus afer afer
TATGGTTTGAAATATTGGTCCTGTTTCATTTTTCTGCAAATGGATATCTAGTTTTGCCAGCGTCATTTTAAAGAGACTGTCTCTTCCCCATTTAATGGATTTTGACCTATTGTCAAAGGCCATCTGTCCGTTGGTGGATGGATTTTCTTTTGGGTTCTCGATTCTATTTCATTTGTCTATGTGTCTGTCACTGCACCAATAGCAGGCTATTTCAACTACTGTGGCTATTGAGTAGGTTTTGAGATTGAGGTGTGTGAGTCTTCCTTTTTCTTTCTTGCTCAGGGCTTGAGTGTCACAGCTCAAGCATCACATAGAAGACCTGAAAGTTGCCACTTGTAGCTTGAAAGAAAACATTATTTCTTTATTTTGTTTTATTGTGGTTTGGTGAGAGTTTACAAAGCAAGCTAGTTTTCCATTCAATAATTCATACACTTTTTATTTAATAACATTTGTTGCAATTCCCTCAATGTAGTGGCACTCTTCCCACTTCCTTCCTGGGTTCTCCATATCCATTTATCCTTCTTTCCTGCCTCTTCCTGCCCTCTGAGCTTTGTTTTGGGACAAATGCTGCCCTTTTGGTCTTGTATGGTTAATTGTTCTGAGAAGTATGTTTCTCATGAGTGTTATTGCTCACTTTATAGGCCTGTCTGTTGTTTGATGTCAAGGTGATCACCAAGGGTGGGTTTTGAAGGGTACCTAAGGGCCACAATTTCGAGGATGCCACTAGTCTCTATTAGACCATAAAGTCTGGTCTTTTTTTATAATTTTAAATTTTGTTCTTCAGTTTTCTCCCATTCTGCCCAAGACCTTCTGTGGTCCCCATCAGAGGGGTCAGTCATAATACCTGGACACTGTCTAGTTCTTCAGGTCTCAGGGTAGTGGAAGCCATGGTTCATGTGAGTCATCAGTTCTTTGGATTAATTATTTCCTTGAGTCTTTGATTTTCTTCACTCTTCTTTTCTCTGGACAGGGACAGACCAATAGTTGCATTATATATGACTGCTCACTAGCCTTTGAGACCCCAGTCCCTATTCACTGCAGTGGGGTATAGAACATTGTCTTTTTCAACTATGTGATGCCAATTGACATAGCTGTCCTTCAAGACTGTGTTCCTAAGCTTCCAAGCTCGGTGACTCACTCCCTTAAGATGTTTGGTTATAGGTAAGAAGTTTTCACAACTTTGCCCCTTGTTTGCTCTACTGTATACATAGATATATTTACAGCACAAACAAATAGCTATGTAGACATATCCTCTGCCAAATTTGTATATGCTCATAGGTGTAGTCCTGTTTGCCAACCTGTACTTGTTCAGCTTGCATGTCTGCCTATGTAATTACTTGTTATTACTGATATTGCAGGATTGTGCATGTAATAATATTTACCTTTGTTGTCTATAACTTTTTTTTTTTATTGTGATTTGGGTGAAGACTCACAGAGCAAATTCACTTTCCATACAGCAGTTCACATATACTTTGTCTCATGTTATTGACTACAGTTTACCACAATGCAACAGCTCCCCTCCCACTTCCTCCCCATAGTTACCTCTTCCCAGTGTCCATTCCTCCCTACACTCCTGCCCCCTGAG
>NW_006921837.1:1487786-1498196 GCF_000298275.1 Orycteropus afer afer
CTAAAGAACGTTGATGGGATCTAGATTGGGATTGCATTGAATATATAGATTGCTTTGGGTAGAACTGACATTTTCACAATGTTCAATCTTCCTATCCACAAGCATGGGATGTTCTTCCATTTATGTAGATCTCTTGTGTTTTCTTGAAGTAGTTTTTTACAGTTTTCTTTGTAGAGGTCTTTTGTGTCCCTGTTAAGATTTATTCCCAAGTATTTTATTTTTTTGGTAGCTATTGAGAATGGTATTGATTTCCTTATTTCTTTTTTAGCAGTCTCTTTGCTGGTGTAGAGGAATCCAACTGTCTATAACTTTTGTAAATCTCTGTGTCTTCCTTTGCCTTGGTCATATTGCTCTGATCTCTCCTTTTGGTATATTGCCCTTCCCTTCATGCAAATTAATACGTGTCTACTCTCTAGTAATAATTTTTCCTCCCCTCCTCTCTCATTCCTGGTAACAGTCAAAGAATGTTTCTTTCTGTGTGTAAACTTTTCCTTGACTTTGTACTAGTTGTCTCATACAATATTTGTCCTTTTGTGATTGACTTATTTCATTCAGCTTAATGTTCTCCAGGTTCATCCATGTTATGAGGTGTTTGTGGATTCCTTTTTATTCTTTAATATTGCATATTATTCCACTGAGTGCATGTACCATAGTTCATTTATCCATTCATCCATTGATGGACACTTAACTTGTTTCCATCTTTTTGCTATTGTGAATAATGTAGTGATGAACATGGATATGTATATATCTGTTTGTGTCCTAGCTCTTATCTCTCTAAGATATATATCTAGTAGTGGGATTGTTGGATCGTATGGTGTTTAGTTTTTCAACTTTTAAAGGAAGCACTGTATTGTTTTCCCCCCGTGATTGTACCATTTTACAATCCCACCAGCAGTGTATAAGCATTCCGAGATCTCCACACCCTCACCAATATTTATTGTTTTCCGTCTTTTTGAACTTTGCTATTATTGCTGCAGTGAGATGATGTATCGTTGTTTTGATTTGGATCTCTCTAATGGCTAATGACCACAAGTGTTTCTCCATAGGTTTGTTGACTACCCAAATGTCTTCTTTGGTGAAGTGTCTGTTCTGATCTTCTGCTCACTTTTGAATTGTATTGGTTGTCTTTTTGTTGTTGAGGTATTGAAGTTTTCTATAAATTTTAGAGAATTCCTTGTCAGATATTTTGCTGCCAAAAATTTTTCCCCAGTCTGTAGGTTCTCTTTTAACTCTTTTGGAGAAGTACTTTGATGTGCATTTAAGGAGGTCCCAGTTATCTAGTTTATCTTCTCCTGTTTATACATTTTTGGTTATGTTTGATAGACTATTTATGCCATAAATTAGAGCACCTAAGTTTGCCCCTATTTTTCCTTTGATGATCTTTATAGTTTTAAGTTTTACATTTAGGTTTTAACCCATCTTGGTTGGTTTGTGTATAAGGTAGGAGATATGGTTCTTGTTTCATTTTTCTGTAAACGAATATCCAATTTTGCTAGCATCATTTTTTAAGGAGACTGTTTCTTCCCCGCGTATTGGATTTTGGCGCTTTGTCAAAGATCAGCTTCTTTAGGTGGATGGATTTATTTCTGGGTTCTCCATTCTGTTTCATTGGGGCTTGCTGCTTTTTTTTTTTTTTTTTAATTGTGTTTTGGATGAAAGTTTACAGAACAAATTCACTTTCCATTCAACAATTCTTACATATTTTGTTTCATGACATTGATTGTAATCCCCAAAATGTAATAGCTCTCTTCCCACTTCCTCCCTGTGGTTACCTTTTCCCTGTGTACTTCCTTCCTCTGCATTCCTGCCCTCTGAGCTATCTCCCTGTGAAAAACTACCCTTCTGATCTCCCATGGTTGATTGTTCTAAGAAGTGTACCTACCTGGTATAAATGTTCACCTTATACACCAGTTTATTGTTCGGTTGGAAGCCACAGGGGTGGGTTCAATTCTAGGCCTGAAGGGTGACTAGGGGGCATAGTCTCGGGGGTTTCACTAGTCTCTATCAGACCCATAAGGCTGGTATTTTTTTTTTATGATTTTGAGTTTTGTTCCACATTTTTCTCCCACTCTATCCAAGATCTCCTGTCTTGATCCATTTTTGAGTGGTTGACAGTGGTAGCCAGGCACCATCTAGTTCTTCTGGTCTCGTGGTCATACAGGCTGAGGTTTGCATGGTCCACTTGTCCCTTGGACTAATTGTTGCTACTTGTCTTTTGTTTTCTTCAGTCTTCTTTGCTGTGGATGAGGGGAGTCCCATTGTTTTATATTAGATGGCCACTTCACAAGCTTCTAAGACCCCAGTCACTACTTACCAAAATAGGACATAGAACATAGTCTTTATGGACCATGAATAACACCTTTCTTGAGATATAATTCACATACTATACATTTCACCATTCAGTAGTTTTTAATATATTCAGAGTTGTGCAACCATCATCGCAATCAATTTTAGAAAATTTTGTCACTCGAAAAAGAAACTCAATACCCATTAGCAATCTCTCCTCATTACTCCCCAAGCCCCACTTTCCCCGCCCTAGCAACCACCAATCTACTTTCTGTCTTTGGATTTGGCTATTTTGGACATTTCATATAAATGGAATCATACAATATGTGTGATATTTTGAGACTGCCTTTTTTTACTTAACAAAACATTTCCAAGTTTCATCTATGTCGTAGAATGTATCATTCCTTTCTATTGCTGAATAATCCATTTTATCAGTACCCTACATTTTATTTATTTAGTCATTAATTGATGTACATTTCAGTTGTTTCTACTTTTTGGCTATTAAAAACAATGCTGCTACGATCATTTGTGTATAAATTTTTGTGTGGACATGTGCTTCTATTTCTGTTGTGTATATATCTAGAAGTGTTGGATTGGATGATAACTCTGTGTTTAACATTTTGAGGAATTGCCAGACTGTTTTCCAGAATGTCTGCTTTTGCATTTTACATTCACACTATCGGTGTATAAGGGTTTTAATTTCTCCACAGTCTTACCAACACTTGTTATTATCTGTCCTTTGATTATAGCCATGCTCGTGGGTGTGAATTGCTATCTCATTGGGGTTTTGATTTGCATTTCCCTGATGGCTAATAATGTAGAGAACTTATTTTATTTGCTTATTGGTCATTTGTGTATCTTCTTTGGAGAAATATGTATTCAGATCTTTTGCTTATTTTGAAAACTGGGATTATTTGTTTTTTTATTATTGAGTTGTATGAATTTGTACGTATTTTAGATACAAGTCCCTTATCAATATATGATTTAAATAATTCTGCATACTCTGGGGAATAGGGATTGTCTCTGGTTTTGGGTACCTGCCCGCTGGGCAGTTAGGATGGGTGCATAGTGCCCTGGGAGTGTGGGAGTCTAAAAAAGAATGAGGCTGGAGTGTGGTCTTAATCAGCTCAAGACAGGGAATTGACTGGCTACTTAGCGAGGGCCTCAAAATTGGGTCAAGACAGTATTTGGGAAATAGTATATTACAGCATATTACATGCAGTGGGCTTTTATCTTTAGGCCCTCTTGCTGTTCAGCATAAATACAAGAAGGTTTAATGAAGAGCTGCTGCCAGTTTACAGAGCATGTTTGTAGGAATTAGAAAAAGTTGCTCCTGCTCAAGAGTCTTTGCTTCCATTTCAGAAAATTGTCTTAACTTGCTGATTTTGTTAGGACAGGTTACTTTACCTCTGTCTGGAACATGTTGGTAACAAACACCCAATCTAGGAGGGCTGTAGTATGGTATCTCTGTGCAGTGCACACTCTGTACAATCCTATACAGTAGCACTGATTTTGGAGGTGGTGCAAACTGTTAATGATTAGGCTACTAACTGGAATGTGGGAGGTTCCAGAGGTCCTTTGGAAGAAAGGCCTGGTGATTGACTTTAGAAAAAGCAGCCATTGAAAACCCTATGGAGCACAGTTCTACTCTGACTCACATGGGGTTGCCATGAGTCAGAGCTGATTTGTTGGCATCTGGAATAACTATCAAATCAGATCTACAAATATTTGTCATGTGCCTTCTAAAGTGCAAGGCAAAGCTTTCAGGATTTTCTAAAATTACTGTTGGGTTGGATTTTAGCTTTGTTTTTAATTCTCAACAAGGGGGAACCCCACATGTAACATTAGAGGCCATCCCTGGAAGGGTATAGGGCCTTGGAGTGACTCAATCTATGAAGTCAGCCAAGGATAATGGTATTTGTAAAAAGGCTGGGATGTTGGCATACTTCATGGGCCCTTGAGCCTTTGGTTAGAAACAAGTTAGAAATTGAGTTGTAATGATCAGAAAAAAGGAGTAACATGCAGGGCTTTGTGCATTCCACAGGGATGACTCCTGTTGCCCTAATCAAGGGACAGGTCAGTCAGCAATGATAATGATCAAGTTACCATGGCAATACCACTCAATCATTTTAATTTTGGTCATAGCCTATGAAGAGGCCAAATGGCTGCTATTCTACTTGATTATAATTTCCTGGGTTTCTGCTTTCAACTCAGTCCAGGTGTTGGGTCTCAATTCCATTTCATGGCTGCAATCTGGGGACAAACCAGGATTGAGTCCTGTCAAATTTGAGCATTACTAAACAAATAGTAGTGCTTCCTTGGACACCTGCACCTGCTCTGTTAGTGTTTGCTTCAAGCTATCACTTATTAGCCTGAAACACCTCTCTGTCCTTGGCTTACCCAGTCTGGGTCATCAATGTACCCACCAAAGCATCAGAAACAAAATGGCATTGTGCCTAGTGTAGGTCCTCCTAGAATTTTTGTCTAAACATCAAGACTTTACTTGTTTCTCCTGGCATCCTTCCATGGTAGGCTACTACTGCTCTGAAGAAAATGTTCAGTGAGAAAATTCCCTTGACTTTAAACCAGATATCCTTGACCTTTCTCCCCAGTGTTGGGTTGACTTATTAGGCTATACCAAAGTCAGGGTGAGTGAAAATGAAGCTGTGAAATAACTTGGTTTCCATCATCTTTGCTTGGGATATAGATCAACAGTCTTTGATACTGAGTTTATTAAACAGAATTATTTTTCACTAGTTTTTGAGCTCTGATAGCATAGTGCCTAAGGCACTTGGCTGCTAACCAGAAGGCTGACGGTTCAAACCCACCAGCCACTCCTCGGAAGGAAGATGGGGCAATCTACTTCCGTAGTGATACTGCCTTGGAAACCCAAGGAAGGGTCGCCATGAGTCGGGTTTGACTCGACAGCACATCACAACAACAAAACAAACAACATAGCAAATATGTAGGAACTTTCATGGTACAGTAATTAAATGCTCAGCTGCTAACCAAAGGTTGGTGGTTCAAACCCACCAGTAGCTCCATAGTAGTGGTAGAAAGACCTGGCATTCTGCTTCCATGAAGATTACAGCCTAGAAAATCCTGTGATTCAGTTCTGCTCTGTCACATAGGGTCTCTATGAATTGGAACCAATTAGACAACACACTACAACAAGAAGATAGCAAATATGTAGGCCATGCATGATCCTAATTGAAAGGAAATTAAAATATGCCTAAGAAATCCTTTATTGGGAAAAAACATCTAAAATGTATATTGAGCACCAACTAGGTGTAAGAGACCCTAGAGAGCAACTGAGCTGAAAGGACCTTAGTCTAGTCTACTCTGTCACCCTATTTCTTTCACAAAATGGTCAGAGTAACTTTTCCCTCATAGACCAACAATTAAAACCCAAGGATGTTAGACTTTTGCATAATTAGTTAATGTCAGGGTGACACTGGGGGGCTGGTCTTAGAGGATTGCATTGTCCTGTTCACATCTGTATCACGTCCATTCTCCCATGTCAGAGACGGCTGTGGTGAGTTCTTGGAATTTTTCAGTTTATTGACTTCACATCTTCCTTCAGAAGATTGGTAGCCTGGACTGTAGGGACAGTGGTCTTCTTTAGGTTTCATTTCTAATTCTTAGTGTATGTGCTCTTATATTCTTAATAATTAGATGTTTCATGTACAGATATAGCTGGTAGGGCCCAGCTGTCCAGTTTATATCTCCACATAGTTAGCCTCTCCTCTTTCAGAGTTATCCCTTTGTTTCTGGCCGTTTTCCAGCTGGGTCCATCTTTTGTGGGTCCACCTAGAATATGTTCATAAAACCCTAGAAAATACTTTAGTGATCCCAAAGGCTGTGTTGGTGGAAGAGCTACCCTTCCATGTTGATTAAATTATCATTGCTTTTGGCAGAAATCATTCAACCACTTTCTTGACATTGGTCCCCAAAAGCCAGTTGGCATACTTAAAGCCAGAGCTTTGATCAGCACTTACTTCTGTTGGAGTGGGGGGCTTTAATCTACCTTCTTCACCTTTTAATAATAACCTTATAAAGTATGCATTCATAAAGTTAGTGATACTTTGTGTGAGATGGACAATCTTTCCCCATCAAATTTTCTGTAATATGGAACTGCCAATCACAGGGTCTCTACCCACACTTTTACTGTTGCTTTAACTCCTTGGGAGATATATATATATATATATATATATATATATATATTTCCTATATGGCTGAAGGCCATTCTGAATGGTGGGAGTAAGAAAACTATCTGGGGCAGGTTGTGCATTTAGCATCTCCTCTCTGCCAGGACTGTGTTAGACACATTTTCTTTAATCCTCACCATGCTGTTTGAAGTGTCTTTTCAATTAAGGTTCATAGCAGTTTGAATCCTAGGGTCACATTCTTTTCATTGCATCCCTTTGGGAACAGTGTTTTCCTAAATAATGAGGGTTATTTGCTTATTTATTTATTTTTGTATATATGTGTACTGCATTTTTAAAATTGGTCGTAGGAAGATGTTGGCTTATTACCATGGCAAATAAAATAGAAACCGACTTTTCCATTTATTTCCTTTCTCTTTACTCATGAGGTATACTGTTAGGGCTACTTATTTAAAAGTTGAATGTACTGGAGATCTGTCCCCCAAGAAGCAGATTTAAAATCCTTGGCTGTGGCTATGTTGGCCCTGAACTGGAATTTCAGGGGTTCTGTGTTTCACCACCCATCTGTTGGTCATATTGTGGTGGCCTGTCTATTGCTATAATGCTGGAAGTTATGCCACTAGATTTTCAAATACCAGCAGGGTCTAAGGATGAACAGGTTTCATTCAGTAGAGCTTCCAAACTAAGATACATCGGGAAGAGAGACCTGATGCTCTGCAACTGAAAAGTAGTCAAGGAAAACCGTATTGATTACAATAGAATGTTGTTGGCTAAACCAAAACCAAACTTACTGCTGTCGAGTCAGATCTGACTCATAGCGACCCCTCCTTGGGTTTCCAAGGCAGTATGACTGTGGAAGTAGATTGCCCCATCACAGTGGCCACAACAATGGACTCTAGCATACCAGTCACTGTGAAAATGATACAAGGACCAGACAGCATTTCATTCATTTGTACATGGGGTCATCATGAGTCAGAAGTGACTCGATGACAGCTAACAACAACGTATTCCCTTAACATCAAGATTTTAAGTTGAGACTTGTCAACTTGTCAAATTGTCAAATTTAGAATCATCCATCTGGGGAGTAGGAGCCATCAAGGTTTATAGAAAGCAGTCAAGTTGTTGATACAATTCATTACACACTGGTTGACTCCTTTATTCAAGCATTTATTGAGCACATATTTTGTGGCAGAATCTGGAGTAATGAAAATAGGATTACCTTGGCCCTATGATGCTTATAGCCTGATGGAAGATGGATCTGTAACCAAGCACACCCAGAAGCAAGCTGCATATTCACCTCTTCTCTTCCTTTGTTCTTTCCCCCATCCCCTGTTTTCCTCTCTCTGCCCTAGAACAGGCATGACCATAGTACCCACACCTTTTCTTTGGTACCACGATAAACTTCCAGGGTTCACCTACTGAAAAGATCAACTATGGCTCTTTGGTACCTGCTGCTTATCTTGTCCTCATCCCTTAGGCTCATCAAGGCTGATCAGAACCTGACCCTGAACCCTTCACAGCAACCATTATCAAGCAGAGTAGCCTAAGGGCTCATGGGCTAACTAACTAGACACTCAAAGAATTCCATCACATAAAAGACTACAAACTGAACAACATAAACCCTTTGAAACAGATGATCAAAGACTTAAAGTATGGACAATGAATGTGAGATTAGGAATGATATTGGCGGCATAAAGCCAAGAGCAAGAAATCAAAGAACCAAGTAGAAATAAGAGATGAGAAAAGTACCAATAAAGAACACATTACAGCTGTAAGATTAGCTGAAGGGAATAGAAGAGTGTAAAGAGAAAGTATAAAATATGAAAGATAGAGTCACTGTCTAAGTGACGAAAGGGAAAGGTGGAGACTATGGCTAATTAAGTTTTCTTGAGCACTTGAAGCACTTACTGATGAAGATCAAAGACTACAGCCTTCAGTATGGATTAAACCTCAACATAAAAAAGACAAAAATCCTCACAACTGGACCAATAAGCAAAATCATGATAAAGGGAGAAAAGATTGAAGTTGTGAAGAATTTCATTTTACTTGGATACGCAAGCAATGCCCATGAAAACAGCAGTCAATAAATCAAACAATGTATTGCATTGGGCAAGTCCACTGCAAAAGACCTCTTAAAAATTTTAAAAAGCAAAGATGTCACCTAAAGGACTAAAATTGATCTGATCCAAGCCATGATATTTTTAGTTGCCTCATAGGCACATGAAAGTTGGACAATGAATATGGAAGACTGAAGAAGAATTAATGCATTTGAATCATGGTGTTGGCAAAGAATATTGAATATACCATGGACTGGCAGAGAATGAACAAATCTATCTTGGAAGAACTACAGCCAGAATGCTCCTTAGAAGTCAGAATGACAAGACTTTGTGTCATGTGCTTTGGACATGGGACCAGTCCCTGGAGAGGCACATCATGCTTGGCACAATAGTTGTTGTTGTTGTTGTTGTTATGTGCCATCGAGTCGCCCCGACTCATAGCGACCCCTCCTTGGGTTTCTGAGGCAGTATCACTACGGAAGTAGGATTGCCCAACCTTCCTTCCGAGGAGTGGCTGGTGGGTTTGAACCGCCAGCCGTCTGGTTAGCAGGCAAGTGTCTTAGCCACTATGCTACCAGAGCTCCCTGCCACAATAGTAGGTCAATGAAAAAGAGGAAGATCCTCAAGGAGATGAAATGACATAGTGTCAGCAACAATGGGCTCAAACATGGCAAAGATTGTGAGCATGGCCCAGGATTGGGCAGTGTTTCATTTTGTTGGATGTAGAAAACCAAAACCAAACTCACTGCCATCCAGTCGATTTCAACTCATAATGACCCCCATTGAATTTCTGAGGTGGTAAATCTTTACAGAAGTAGATTGCCTAGTTTTGCTTTCGTGGAGTGGCTGGTGGGTTTGAACCACCAACCTTGACTCGACAGTACCTAACAACATTGTTCTGGTTACCTAGTGCCACTCTGACAGGGATATACCACAAATGGGATGGCCTTAACACATGGGAGTTTATTCTCTCACAGTTTGGAGGCTTTAAGTCCCAGTTCAAAGTGCCAGACTCTAGGGGCTGGGTGAAAGCCCCTCAACCTTGGGCTTCAGCTCTGCCTCCTGCTCCTGGCCCATGGAAGCTAGAGGCTTTTCTTCACTCAGACAGCTGCTGGCTGCTGAGACTGACATGCCCAAGGTTGACAAATAAAAAGGCACAGTCCCGATGTTACCAAACCACACAGCAGGCCGTTAATTCAAGTCTATGGAAAGTCCCAAGATCGTCAGAGCATGGCAGGCTGCTGAACAACGACACAACTATATGCAGGGTTCAAGTGTGCCATAAGCTAGAGACCATTCTCAGAGCTGTTTCTTATATGCAGGAAGCAGACCACATACTCAAAGGAACTACTCAGCTGCTCCAATAGATTCCACCATGGAGTTAATTACCAATTTCACCATGGAGAATAACTACATTCAGCTGCCTGGCCACTCAACCAAGCCCAGCCAAGTTGACACACAAACTAACTATCACAAACATGGCTAATTAGAGGGAGGTGGCCAAGCTTAGTGTTTCCAGGTCTTTTTATTGTAATTATTTTTTTCACCAAGAAAAGCTAATACTCCATTTTATAATTTGGGTTTCAATATTTCTAAATTTTATTCAGTTCAAACAATGCTTCTGTGGATGACTAGGCCATGAGTCACCACCTGTGACCTCCAATACCACCAGCTTTTTTTTTCCCTGCTTCAACCTACTGTCCACCTGGATATATGATATATTTGATCTTGCAAGAACAGAATGCTTCACCATACATATGCTTATCTAGATTAGATAATGTCACCTTAAAATTATAGAACTGTATGTTGTTGTTGTTGTTGTTATTTGCCATCGAGTCGGCCCCGACTCCTAGCGACCCCTCCTTGGGTTTCCGAGGCAGTTATCACTACAGAAGTAGGAT
>NW_006921837.1:1498696-1501010 GCF_000298275.1 Orycteropus afer afer
AGATAGCTCAGGGTGCAGAAGAGTATGAAGGGATGGACACTGGGAGGAGGTAACTATGGGGAGGAAGTGGGAGGGGAGCTGCTGCATTGTAACTGTTGCATTGGGTTGCCAAAGCTGTAAATCTTTACAGAAGTAAAGCGATTTGAACCCCTGACCTTCTGGTTAGCAGCCAAATGCCCTACCCACTGCACCACCAGAGCTCCTCCCTAATTGGTGATTGTTGTTGTTACATGCTGTGGAGTCAGACCCGACTCCGAGCGACCCCTCCTTGGATTTCTGAGGCAGTATCACTATGGAAGTAGATTGCCCAGCCTTCTTTCTGAGGAGTAGTGGCTGGTGGATTTGAACCACCAGCCTTCTGGTTAGTAGTCAAGTGCCTTAGGCACTGCTACCAGAGCTCCTAGAGGTGTGGAAAGTTCTGTTGTTCCCAGTGAGCAGCAACTGCTTAATTCCTCTTCCCTAACATGCCACTCCTTTAATGGAATGTGTGGGTTTCACGTGGATGGCCAGGGTTGCTGGCATTCCTGGACAACAGTTTTTAAATTGTTTAAAAGCCCAAATCGCTTGACAGATGGCAGAGATCATCTAATATGAGTATATTTCACAGGATTTTCACATTCTGCTTATAGCTATCATACTGCCCAAGGGCAGCCAGCCCCCAAGCACCTTTTCCTGGTTTGGAGGGAGGAGGCAGTAAAGCTTGAGCAAACACCTAAATGGCTATTGTAGCCTTGAAGGCCTCTGTCAAGCTTTCTGCAGTGAACGGATTGTGAACCTCAGTGCAAACTGCGTTCAGTTGTGCATTCTGGGAGGTGAATAGTGGTTTTGACCAAGCAGGCCAATGTGGAGGTGGAGAGGTGAATTGAGTTTTAATCACCCTGTCACCAGGGCTCTTTACAGGAAGAATAAAGGTCCTCAAAATGGGAAATAATTGAATCTTTTTCTTTATCTACCTTCTGCACCCACACAATGGAAGTGCTGTTGCCTCCACTTGCTGTTTTGGGCCACCTACATTTGTGGGTCACTGGGATAGGGCACCTTGACTAGCTTCCTTGAATTGGTGGCTCCAGGAGGTGATGAGTTTCTAAATGTAAGACTGCCATTGGATCTAACATGGGTTGTTGATGAAAATACATGTTTTAAGGGTTCACTATGCATCAGGCATGGTGGTGAGCACTGTACGTGTGAGTCATTTTTACTGACACAACAACCTTATGGGATAGATACCATTATCCTCATCTGAGATGATATAGGCAGTCTGCACTGCCAATATTAAAGTCCAGTAGCGGTTCCCCTCTTCAGAAGGGGCCTAAAACTCAAAAGAAAATGTTTCCAACATGAACTGTCCAATGACTTTAAAGAAGAAAATCAAACCCAAACCAAATTCACCGCCATCCAAGCCATTCCGATGCAAACCTCCATTGGGTTTCCGAGGTGGTAAATCTTTAGGGAAGTAGATCGCCCCCATCGTCCCTTCTTGTTAGCAATCAGATGCCTCAGGCTTATTCTCCTTATGCGCCACTAGATGGCGGTGTGCCAAAAGTTATTTCCCACCAGGACGCTAACTGCTATGGAATGCACTAAGTTTTGCTTTGGGATGTGAAAATTTGCCTCATACTTTGAAAGAAGAGTCCTAGAAAAGAACTCGGGACCTTTCTTAACCTTTTTCCCCATATTCCACCTCACCTCAGAACAATTCAGATGGAATGTTTCATATTTTAGCTAAAAAACTCATCTCATAACTCTGCCTGCCTGCCTGAGTCCCCTGGCCTGAGTCAAAATTTCCATCTGCAGAGCACCTGCACTGCTGTGATTACTGCATCCTCAACATGTCACAAGTTCCTCAGTGACGGGAAGGCATTTCATCCCGACAAAAGTCTTTACAAAGTTCTCTTATGAATCACAAATTATAAAGCATTACAGTCTTGAGCTACACAGTTGTACAGTGTCTCCAAGAATGTGTTGAAACATTTTATTTTATTGCACAAATCGGTTATGAGTCAAGAATATTATGACTCTTTATATTATGCCCTAAAACTACCAGCTGCCCACCAGTCAGTTCCAACTCATGGCTGCCCCACGTGTGTCAGAGTTGAACTGTGCTCTGTAGGCTTTTCAGTGGCTGATTGATTTTCTCCTATCATGGACGGCTCCCTTGTTACCCTCCCGAGAGTGACCGGGTCTCCGGGAGCAAGGTAAGCACGGGCGGGCTGGTGCTTACTGATCTGCACTGAACACTTTCCCTTGTTACCCTCCCGAGAGGGACCGGGTCTCCGGGAGCAAGGTAAGCACGGGCGGGCTGGTGCTTACTGAT